>NW_026112103.1:135000-224576 GCF_024679095.1 Eriocheir sinensis
GGAATAGGAGCCAGATTATTTTAGTTTTATGTTAAGTAATCTTTCCAGTGTGATTCTCTATCAAAACGTATGTTTTGGCATGTTACCAAGCATTTCCATATGAGGGCCATTTTGCCCCATATGTGAGGTCCGTTTTGCCCCACCCGTTGTACAAAATGGCCCACTGTGGCTATTTTATTTTTCTAATTTTCATGAGTAAGGGATCCAAAGTAGTTCTTCCAAAAAGAGTTTAGTTTGTTTAATGATGAATAAAGATTGCAAAAACACCAACTATATCTGAATAAAGTACAAAATTGCAGCAAAATCTGGAGTATTACCAAGACTCCTAAAGCTACCATCTTATCGATTTTTTGGAAGTTCAATCTCTCTCTCTCTCTCTCTCTCTCTCTCTCTCTCTCGAAGCTTAAGAGAAAAGATCGATGAATTGCAGTGCCTAACTGAAACAGAAGACTTTGATGTAATTGCCGTAAGTGAAACATTTATTAACACCGCTAATAATGACTTAATTTCTGAATATGATATAGATAACTTTATATTTTTCAATAAAGACCGAGTTAATCGTAGAGGTGTAGGAGTGGCTCTTTACAACAAAAGTAGCTTACAGCCCGTTGATAAAACACCAGAGGCCAGTACTGTAGAACACGTGAGCGTGATTACAAATACCGATCAATTAAAAATCAACATATCCGTCACTTACAGGCCTCCAGGCCAGTCACGCGAGGATGATGAAATAATGTATAGCGTTTTGCAAAGAACTCTCTGAAACAGTGATGCATTGATTTTGGGCGATTTTAGTCTACCGCATATAGAATGGCAGACACTAACGGGACCCGAAGGGGAGTCGCACAGGATGTTAGACTTCGTTGAAAATAACTACCTTAGCGTAATGGTTAGTGAACCGACGCGCGATAATACTAGTCTTGATCTTGTATTAGTAACCCAAGAGAACTTAGTTGACAATGTTAGTGTTGTCGAACACCTCGGACCATGCGATCATAGACTGGTGCGTCTCGACATAAGAGCTCAAACAAGGATTGCACAGAATAAGGTATTGGCTCCCAATTTTAAAAAAATGGATTTTGAACAATATGACAGTCATTAACGAACTTTCAATTATAGTCCAGCAGATCTGTGAAACAAATGTGCCTTTGGTGATACAAGCATGAAATTTGGCACACTGCTAGGGCAGTATCTTAGAAAGATTTTTGGATATAGGGACATTCCAGATACTTTCCAGGGCCAAAATGGCAGCCATTTTTCAAAATGGCCGATTTTTTGTTGTACGTGACTTAGGATACATATGAATACAACCATATTTACTTATTGAAGAAGCATACTAGTGGTTTTATTCAACTAAATATTTATTGTAGCAAATAAGAGACAGCAAATACTGGTGACAAAACGTAAATAAACCATTTATGTGGTTATTTTTGGGTGCATTTTTGTATTTTTGGATGGTTTTCTTCAACAAACTCTTAAAAAAACTCTCATCAAGTACCATGGAATGACTGTTACTATTTAACACTCTTGAACTGAGAGGAAGTGCTTCTGTTTGGACCTAACATCAACTTACATAAAACAAAATTATAAAATTATACAAATATACAGAAATAGTCAAAATTATACAGTGGAACCTCTAGATCCAGGTAACAAAACTACTATATGCATTGATGCATGTGAACATGTTATTATACATGGAATTAGCATTTGTGATATCTCTTGTCCAAATAAATGGTTCTAATCTATCGTACACTCCCCACCACAGTGACATAGAGCTGTGCACTGGAGTGCAGCCTTGGCACACTTGCACTGTCGTCTGCATCCCTTTTTGCAGCCACACCTTAGCAGTTGCCGACATGCATCAGTTGCTTCTGGGAGGGTTGTCCAGTATACGTCCCAGCCATTATCAGTGTGAACCCACCCCCAGTCACTGGGCGATGGGAGCTCTGGTGTGGATACCATCATCTGGCTCCAACAGTAGCCGGCTTGGTAAGCAGCTCTCTTGATGTGCTGTTTCAGGGCTTCTCGAGTTGGTGGGAGAGCATCTATTGATCTGCCAGTCTGGGTGAACAGGTGCTTGCGACACTCATTGACATGTTCCAGACCACTGGTGCGATCATAGAGCAAAACAACAAAACGCTCCAGTGCATCCATGTGGTCATCTATCGCTGAAGAAGTTGGTGAGGCAGCCAAGGCACAGAATGCTGCAGTGATATCAGTGACCTCATCACAGGCTTTCCAAGTTTCCCATGCTTTTTTCTTCCCCCTGCCTCCGAAGCTTGAAACGGTATCACATCCAGTGACGGCATGGAAGAATGGCAACCCTTGACACTTGTTAGGTCCCAGTGCTGCAGCCATCTCGTGAGCTGGCAGTCACTTCTGTTGGGACCAGCCAGCTTGGGCATTGGTGGCTCACGTTTGCCAAGAAACATTGGAGGTACAGTGGTGTATGACTCTGGCAGGTGTGCAGTGGTTGCTGTTGTAGTAATATTATCTGAGACGATTACTCGTGGCCGTTGAACTCCACATACTTCACTACTCGGGTGCTGGAAGAGCGAGATGCCAGTGCCGTGGAACGAGTCTTGAGCACTAGTCGAGCTGGGATTGTGGTCAATGTTATCCACTGCGGCAGTAGTGAATAGACCACTCTTGAGTTCAGGTGGGCAAACTGCACCCTCCTGCTGGAAGAAACGGCAGATATTGTTCCCCAAGTCCGTGGAGATGCTTAGCACCCTATCATAGGAGACGGAGAGACCAAAATGGAACAGAGTGTCAACCAGGTCTCGTTTGCGAGTCTTTGTGTGTATCAGCATTCCCAGGTACACAGGCAAGGGGGTCTCCCGATTGTGGCCGTGCGTGATAGACTTAATACTCGTACTCTGCCTGCGGCGTGCGTAGCTGTTGAACATGAGGAGCTGTGAGATTGTAAGAGTCGGTGTTGAGTGACTTGACTGCTCTTGGATCGTGGGACCATTCAGGATCATAGCAACTAGTGCCAGGAGAGAATTTGGCACGGATTGTTCTTGACAGAGGGCGTCAAATGATCCACTGAAAGCTGTCTTCATCTTCAACATATCTCTTCGGACTATGTTCGCGGCTCTAGCAAGATGAACACCATCACTATCAGCATCGTGTTCACAGGCACAATGAAGGGCTGATCCGATGTCCTCGTTGAAAGCAAGCAGAACATCTCGGCCAGGTTTGTGCTCCTCCATGTCCGGAAAATATGCCATGATCCGGTACTTGAGTTTGGTCGAGTGGACACGTCCAGGCAAGACTGTTCCAAGCTGTTGCTGTACAAACTTGTTAGATCTGCCAGCTTGAATACTGGTGCCACATGAGAGTCTATGCGGCATCATCGATGTAGGACACCAGTTCTCCGAGAGCTATGCCATGATTGATATCATCCTGGTCATCCAAAGTTCTCTTTGTGTCCCTTGCTTTGTTATAGAGGGAAACCAGACACTTCACATGGTACAGGGCATCTTGCGCCATCATATCGCCAGCACTCAGTTTAGCAATAAGTGACTTGTCTTCTAGTTTCAGAGCACATTTCCTGACCCGTCTGTCCAAGTCGAAGGTTGAAGCTTTGCGCAGAGATTCGTTACCTGCTGGCTTGTCACAAATGAAACACGTTTCGAGCAGTGTCTCTGAGCGGTCCACACGCTGACGTTTAAACTTTGGGGTCACGCCTTCGGTATCGCAACTGGTTGTTTTCCTCTCTCTGCCCGAGTCAATTGAGTTTTGTTGTATTGTAATCTGCACGAATCATGCCACTTAGCCCTGTGGTGCTGTAAGGTGGACTCAATACCCTCACCATCGTCCAAGCGGGATATGTCGAGAGATTTTGGGAGGCAGTCGATCTCACTGAACCGGAGAAGGTTGTTTGCAAGAGTATGGTATCCAGATCCTCCTGTGCTTCGCTTGGAGTCAGCTGGACAATGAAAAGGTTCAGTAGTGTCCATCTGACACAACACACATAGGTTCCAGTCTGTCTGGTTAACTGATGTAACAGTCGTACTTGGCCCTTCCTGCCGGGGATCTAATAGTTTGAAATTCTTGGCCATTGTCTCGAACCAACACAAATTAGTCACTTTAAAATTAGGAAGAACCACCACCAAGGAGAGGATTAGTCTATGGCCACATGCACTACAGTGGAGTTATCACCTGAAAACAGAAAAGAAGATGCATATTAATTTTTTAGTCAGGTATCAAATAGATAATAAAGCATGTGCATACTAGTTGATAATTATCATATTATACTCAAAACATTGTGTTTTGCACCAAGCACATATGACTTTGCTGACCTTGTAGGCAGAGTTAAGTTATTCGTGGCAGCCATTTTGTAAAATGGCCACCATTTTGACCCTAATGGTAATCTGGAATGTCCCTATATCCAAAATGTTTCCTAAGGGTATGCTCTAACTGTGTACCAAATTTCATGCTTGTATCATCAAAGGCACAAAACTACCAGAATATTTCACAGATCTGCTGGACTATTAGTATCCAACATCGACGTCGAAGAATCTTGGCAAGACTTTAAAGCTCGATTACTAACTGAACAAAATAAATCCGTGCAATCTTGTGGAAAGCGCCGAAAAGTTGAAAATCCTCCGTGGTTTAATAATGAAATCATATTTGCTCTCCAAAAGAGGAACTTGTTATATAGGCAAAAGAAAACCGATAACTCTGCCGAAAATAGTACACGGTACTACGAAGCAAGACAACAAGTTAAAAGTTTAATCAAACAGGCGAAACGGAGGTACGAAGTAAACATTGCGGTAAATTGCAAGTCAGATCCTAAAAGTTATTTTAGATATGTAAACAACAAAAAAGAGATTCGAAGTGGGATAGGCCCATTAACTGATAATTCGGGCAATATCGTGACAGACAGCCAACGCATAGCGAGCACGTTAAATTCTTATTCCGCCTCGGTTTTTATTAGTAGTTCTACCGATACTGCTGCTGTTCCTAACACTATTGAAAATCCCAGTCATTCCCTCCCTGACTTTGAAATCAGTACAGATGACGTTCTCAAGGCGCTGCAGTCACTTAAAACTAACAAAAGTCCAGGACCTGATAAAATATATCCAAAATTACTTAAATAAATATCAAGAGCGATACTCAGACCTTTAACAATGCTGTTTAATATGTCTGTGCACCATGGTATCGCTCCTAGTGATTGGAAAATGGCTAACGTAACACCCTTTTTCAAAAAAGGCGACCGAAAATTACCGGATAAATACAGGCCAATTATTTGAGACAATTATTCGAGATAAAGTAGTTAACTACCTAGGGTACAATTCGGTAATCCTGGACTCGCAACATGGTTTCCGTCAAGATCAAGAGAATATACCAGGTCTTCTCAACCTCGTACCAGAATTCTCCTCTTCTGCGCATTGACGTCACCTGCCGCCCCTCAGTCTGCTTCGACTAAAACCTACCCACCAGTCCTCACCTGACCACAGGTGTAGACGCATCCCGTGTGCTCCATTTTCTTTGAATTCGATGGGTGACTTTAGTATTTAGGATTAAGGAACTGAAGCAGTCACAGAATTAATGGGCAGCTAGGGGTAAGAAAAGACTGGGTAAAAGAGGATAAGGTGATACAGAGGGTGTCAGGGTGGACAGGAGAACTGTTCAATAGAGGATGATTCCGGCGAGTAAGAATGTCAAAAAATACTTAGATAAGAAGGTTCATTACACACACACACACACACACACACACACACACACACACACACACACACACACACACACACACACACACACACACACACACACACACACACACACACACACACACACACACCATGAAATATCTCGTTTCCCTTATTATTCTCCGCCTGCTCTGTATCATACGGCTGATGACGTCAAAACCTGAGCGTGAAAAGACCTGTCTATTCTCTTGATCTTGATTTCCGTAACAACAGATCTTATTTGTCGAATCTATTAACGTTTTATAACGAGCTTTTTGCAGTCTATGATGTTTATAAATCACTTGATATTATTTATTTAGACTTCCAGAAGGCGTGTGATAAAGTCCCACACTGCAAGTTGCTTCATAAAATCAAGGAAATAGGTATCGGGGGTAAGCTTCACGAATGGATCAAGCACTGGCTAAGCAATAGAAAGCAAAGAGTTGTAATAAATGGAGTGACCTCTGAGTGGATGCCAGTCACTAGTGGTGTCCCCCAAGGCTCTGTCCTGGGACCCGTTCTCTTCGTCATTTACATCAACGACATTAACCTTGGTCTCAATAATTTCATTAGTAAATTTGCGGGCGACACGAAAATCGGCAATGCGGTACTTACGGAATGTGACAGGCGGAGCCAACAAAACTTGCGTAAACTATCGGATTGGTCAGTAAAATGGGAAATGCCTTTTAATATAAACAAGTGCCAGATTCTGCAGGTTGGATCTAGAAATATAAAGAAGGACTATGAAATGTGCGGCGTTAAAGTTAAAGGCGTTCACTCGGTCAAAGATCTTGGCGTCACAGTCGCGTCTAACCTCAAGTTTTCCCAGCAGTGCAACGAGTCCGTTAAAAAAGCAAACAGGATGATCGGTTTGATTAAAAGGTTTGATTAAGAAGAGAGGGCTAAAAATGATGTCCGCTGTATGTATAAGAGTGAATAATGAATTGACGCAGTGAGTAAAGGATGGACAGGCATAGATAGACGTGGATATGGAAATAGTATAGGTGTGGATGAAGGGATGGATTAAAGGATTAGTAAGGAAACAGATGTTTGTAAACTGAGCGAATGTGATTTGGTGTTGTAATGTGAGTGCTTAGGTGTGTCACCGTGTGTGTGTAATTCAGCTCTTGGTCTGCTGCTGGTCAGACAGCCAGCCGTTCCCCTACGAAAGAGCACAGAGCTCATAGTACTGATCCTTGGGTAGGACTGAGACCACTCACACACAACACACCGCGATAACGAGGTCACAGCTCCTTGCCTGACGTCGCGTACCTACTCACTGCTAGGTGAACAGGGGCTACACGTGAAAGAAGATAAACCCTACTTATCTTCACCCGGGGGAATCAAACCCCAGTCCTTCTGGTTGTGAGGCAGACGCTCTATCCACTGAGCTACCGGGCCGTGTGTGTGTGTGTGTGTGTGTGTGTGTGTGTGTGTGTGTGTGTGTGTGTGTGTGTGTGTGTGTGTGTGGTGGTGGTGGTGGTGGTGGTGGTGGTGGTGGTGGTGGTGATGGTGGTGGTGGTGGTGGTGGTGATGGTGGTGATGGTGGTGGTGGTGATGGTGGTGGTGGTGGTGATGGTGGTGGTGATGGTGGTGGTGGTGGTGGTGGTGGTGGGAGGGGGATTACACGGAACCAGAAAAGATGTCGAGGTGTGTGTGTTTATGGAAGTGGACGGACGGAGAGAAAGGGGGAAAGAAGGAAAGAAAAACAACCATTGTATTACTGCCAGGATCTGCGCAAACAGTCTTGATATTTATAGGAAAAAGCGCAAGTAACCGAGACACCAAGAACACCTGAATCAAATAACGGTATGTGGCACTGAGTAGGTCATGCATCCCTCGGCGCAGTGGTTAACTTCCCTGACTACAAATCTGCGGGCCAGGGTTCGAGTCCCGGCCTTGGCAGTCGGAGTGCAGCCCACCCAGCTGTTCATCCTTCTCTTCGGGATGGTCGATGAATGAATATCTGGGGAAAGCTGGGGAAGGCAGGATGTGGAAACCCGGATGTTACACTGGCCCGTGTCGGGGTAATGGATTCTTATCCACCACAGGTTCAGAGGACCAACGGGACGGAGATGAGCACTGCCCCCACGCGCAGCTGCAGGGTGTGCTTTAACTCTACGTTATGTTGACTAGGTCCCACCTGGGTCACCTTTTTTTCTCTTGTGCCGCCATTACAGAATGCATATAGACTCCCTCGAATCAGTACTCGAATAAATTAATGATTAAAATGCTCCAAGGATTTAGATTTTACAGCAGAGAACAATTAAAAACCTTAACTTACACTCTTTTAAAGGCGTAGACTTGGAGGAGATGCAAATGAGGTTTCTGAATAGGTTAAAGGATTGGCAAGGAGTTCCTGATGAAACACGTATATACATATATATATATATATATATATATATATATATATATATATATATATATATATATATATATATATATATATATATATATATATATATATATATATATATATATATATATATATATATATATATATATATATATATATATAAAATACACATAGAAAAGGACAAACAACAACGGATACAGATTAGATGAATTTAGGTTGAGGAAGGAAATGGCAAAGAACTACTTCACGACCAGGTGGTGGTAGGTGAATGGAACACAAGGGGCAGACACCACTGAAAGATTTCAGTAGAGGTTAGACACATTTATGGCCGGGAAGGGAGCTCGGTGAATCAACCATTCCCAGGAGGCGCCGTGTGTACGCCGACTGGCCTCCTGTGGTCTGCATGTATCCCTATGCACCCTCCTGTACATAGTGGTCCTGACGATGGCTTCGCACACTTCGGAGCTTTTTTTTCACCTTATAGTCATCTTGCGCTGGTTTAGCCTAGAAGCCCCCCACCCCGCCCTCCCCCTTCCCCTAAGGTAACAGTGGGGAGGGTCTTCTTGGTTGGTGTAAAGTGACTATAAAGACCTTAGCAACGCAGTGATTTGCGCCCTTAAAGGTCTGTCATCCAGCTCTAGACTCGGGACCATGCAATGTCAACTCCGAGCTACCCTAAACGGCGTGTCCGAAACCGAGGTGACATGTTGAATGGAACGCCTGTACGCGTGTATCCACCACCTGGACCAATGGCAAACAAAACTCACTACGAGCTCCTGGGCGTGAAGCCCGAGGCCACCCTGCAGGAGATCAAGAAAGCCTACCACCGCCTCGCCCTCAAGATTCACCCTGACAATAACCCGAATGACGCGAACGCCAAGACAAAATTCCAGCAGCTGCAGCAGGTGATGGAGACGCTCTCCGACCCCGACTCACGGGCCCGATACGACGCACGGATAAGGAGCACGGCCAGTCAGGCCAAGGCTCCGGGGAGGAAGCCTTCCTACTCGGCCTCTTCTTCTTCTTCGGCTTCCTCCTCCTCGTACGCGCCCTCCTACTACCACTACTCCTCCTCCTCCTCCACTGCAGGCTCCTTTTCAACACCGAAATCTAAATCAAAATCGTTTCACAAAAATAAACAGAAAAGAAACAAAGAGACTGAAGTAGGCTCGACGGCCCACATGTGGCACCTCCTATTTCCCTTCAGATATAAGACGATCGCAATAGACAACACCTCGCCCTAGGAGAAGAAGGCCAGGAAGAGGAAGCGGTACCGGCAAAACAAGAAGAAGGCGGCGTCGTTTCACTAAGAAGGGACGCCGGGACGGCAGGCAGGAGTGAGGCGTCAGGAAAGCTTTTGAGCCTACATCATTCCATCAGTTCTCTCTTCCTCCTTTCTTACTGACTCATTCACGTGTTTCCCAGCTCCATCTCTTCCCAAAGTCAGACCCAGTATATACTTTCCCTGTGTCGGAGTATTCATTATGTGTTCCTTCTATTACGATATCCTTTTAGTACTGTTATTGGGACTATCTTACGATAAAGCAACTTATTTAGTATATTAATTCATTTTTTCCATTGTTTTTCTTGGGTTGTGTAGTGCGCTGTTGCTTCGTGTGTCCCAGTGAGCGCTGTGGCTGCTTCCCTTCATATTCCGAAGCCGTGTTGTGCCTATGGAACACAGGAAGGAAGGAAGGAAGGGTGAAGGAGGCTGTTAGATGGTGAGGGTGTAGGAAGAAGAGGAGAAGGATGGAAGAGATGATAAGAGGAGGAAAATAAAAGATGAGGGGAAGAGGAGAACAGGAGGATGAAGAAAGGGGTAACGAGGCAGTGTGAAAGAGGGAGAGGATGTAGGAGAAAGAGAAAGAAGGGGAGGAGGAGAGCTGAGGAAAGGAGGAGGAAGTGGAGGAGGAGTGGAAGAAGAAGGGGACGAGTGGAAGATGAACAAGAAAAAGGATGAGCAACGGAATTAAGAAGCAGGGAGAGAAGCAGAAAGGGAAAGAAGAGGAGTAGAAAAAAAGAGGAAGAGGAGGAGAAGAAGGAAGTGGAGGAGGAAAAAGAAAGGCAAGGAGGAAAGCAGACGAAGTATAGAAAAACATGAAGAACGGGGAAGGAATTAAGCAAAAGAAGGCAGGAGGGGATCAAGATAATGAGAGAGAGAGAGAGAGAGAGAGAGAGAGAGAGAGAGAGAGAGAGAGAGAGAGAGAGAGAGAGAGAGAGAGAGAGAGAGAGAGAGAGAGAGAGAGAGAGAGAGAGAGAGAGAGAGAGAGAGAGAGAGAGAGAGAGACAGAGAGAGAGAGAGAGAGCAGGTGGGTGGAGGTTCTTGTAAAGGAGAAGTTACAGTGAAAGGAAAAGTGGTTTTGAGAAAGGAGGAGGAGGAGGAGGAGGAGAAGGTGGAGGAGGAAGAGGAAGAGGAAGGGGAAGAGGAGGAGGAGGAGGAGAAGGTGGAGGAGGAGGAGGAGGAGGAGGAGGAGGAGGAGGAGCAAGAGGAGGAGGAATAGGAGGAGAAGGTGGAGGAGGAAGAGGAAGAGGAGGAGGAAAAGGAGAAGGAGGAGGAGGAGGAGGAGGAGGAGGAGGAGCAGGAGGAGGAGGAGGAGGAGGAGGATTAAATAAGAAGGCATAAGTAGCTCTTGAAGTACTAAAGAACTAGACAGATAAATAGAACTAAACTTTGTAACTGTTTTAAAGTAAGTCACCTTCCTCCTCCTCCTCCTTCTCTCTCTCTCTCTCTCTCTCTCTCTCTCTCTCTCACACACACACACACACACACACACACACACACACACACTCAGACACACACCGCTCCGGTAGCTCAATCGGTAGGGCGCTGCGCTGCAAGGCTTCAAGGCCAAATAGGGGGTAGTTCGAGCTCCGCTCAGGCCGAATTCTTTCGGTTGACTAGGAGTGGTTACTGTCCCCCCTGAGCAAGGGGGATGGGGTGTGTGGTGTGTGGGGTCCTGGCAGTACCCAGAGGTCCACGATGATAAGCACTTTCTCACGTCGAGAGGGTGCCTGCTGGCGAAAGCGAGTCCAACTCGTGATCAGGCCGTGGTGAATTACACACACACACACACACACACACACACACACACACACACACACACACACAGGACCAACGAGTCGGCTCTGCCCCTCGTCTCCTCACCGTCCTTCTGTACATTTCCTTGGCCGTGAGCCGCCTCCCTCTCTCCCATCACAAGCGGCTTTCCCCTCATGTGCCCCCGTCCCCTCCCTTTCCTTCTGTTTATACCCCTTCCCCTACTCTCCTCCCTCCTCTCCATCACAACCTTCTTTTCCCTCGTGTAAATGAATGGTGTCCTCAATTGACCAACCCTTCTCCTTTCTTCTGCACCTCTTCTTTACATCACTTCCCTCTCCCTTTATTGGCCATCATGCCTTATTGTTATCTCTCTCTCTCTCTCTCTCTCTCTCTCTCTCTCTCTCTCTCTCTCTCTCTCTCTCTCTCTCTCTCTCTCGCGCGCGCGCGCGCGTTAAACTCAAAAGCGTTCAATGCGTCAAAGACTTGGGGGTCAAAATCACGACAAACCTCAAATTTTCACATCAATGCATCGATGCAGCAAATAAAGAGAACAGAATGTTGGGCTTCATTAAAAGAAATTTCTTATTCAAGAATAAAGATGTAATACTTCCGCTCTACAATAGTTTAGTCAGACCCCACTTGGAATATGCGGTACAGTTTTGGTCTCCCCACCATGCAAAGGACATTGTTAAATTAGGTGTCCTTGCGCAACAAATCCTACGAAGAAAGGCTTTCCACCCTTAACATGTTCTCTCTTGAGAAACGTCGCCTCCGATCGAATGTTTTAAAATACTTAATGGTTTCACGAATGTAGACAGATCAACATTGCTTATGATCGATGACACTTTGTGCACGAGGAACAATGGCGTAAAACTCAGATGTAGACAAGTAAATTCAGACTGCACTAACTTTTTCTTCACCAACGTTGTAGTGCGAGAATGGAATAAGCTTCCACCGTCAGTGGTACAGTGTAACACGATTGACTCCAAGAAAAAGCTCGACCGTCACTTCCTTCAACTTAATATCAACTAGAGTAAAAAAGCAACGTTTTGGAGCCTTCTGATTAATGTAAGACCACCTAGTCTGGACCATGGGGTCTGTGTGGTCTGATTTTCTATGTAATTCTATGTAATTCTCTCTCTCTCTCTCTCTCTCTCTCGCATGCGACCCCTGCCTTTGTATCTCTACTGCAAACTGCCTTCCCCTCTTCCTCCCATACTCCTCTTTACCCATTCATTCCCTTCCCCTCCCCATTCCTCTTATACACTCTTTCCCAAACCATTTTCTTCTCTTCCCTATTTCCGTCACTTTTTTTCCCATTACCCTTGCAGCCCTTCCTCTTACCATATACTCCTCTCCCCTATACGTCAGCAAACCTGTCTTCCTCCCTTGGCCTTGTTGGGCACCACTGAGAAGTGATAGGCGTTGGACAACAGCGGCGGCAATCGGTGGCTCCCATTTGAAACAGTGCTGGACATGCAGCGAGTGGCGATGACCGTGAGTGGCGGGCTCTATATGAGAAAGAGAGCCGCCGTCGAAGCGGATTACCGTATAGGGCAACCACAGCGGCCACGTGTGAAAGGCTCCGTTGAAAACTACAGGAGGCAACTATAACACCGTGCAGCGGTGGCATGCCCCAGCTATTCGGCTGCCTCGTGTACACCCCTACCTGGCCTGGCCGCGGCACCTCCTACCAACTAGCTCTAGACTCAGTCCTATGCAATGTCAACTCCAATCTCCCCAAAACCGTTTTCCCAAAACCGAGGTGACGTGCTGAATCTTGACCCTATACAGTCATGCTCTTGACTCTGTCAGGACATCCAACAGTCAATACAGCCACATGGCTGACGTCAAGGAGATCACCGAGCACTGCGAACACAAACTTGCCATCTTCTCCCTCTCCGCCCACACGGCAAGGACCGGCAGCATGGACCTCCCCGTGATCAAGAAGCAGCAGCTCAAGATGGGCACCGTGCTGGGCGTGGGCAAGTACGGCACGGTGTACCGGGGGCGCCTGACGCTCCCCCGGGGCGGGACGGTGCCCGTGGCCGTCAAAAAGCCGGAGAACAACCCCGAGCTGCTGGCCAAGACCTCCGAGGAAGCGGGTGTGCTGCAGGAGCTGGAGGGCGAGGCGGCCGTGCTCCGGCTGTACGGGCTGATGGCAGACTCTCCCCCGTGCATGGTGATGGAGCTGTGCCCGGGGGAGCGGCTGGAGGACTGCCTGGGCCGCGGCAGGGTGCGCGCCTGCCTACTGGCCCTTGTGGAGGTGTGCGGCGTGGTGCGGCGCCTGCACGCGCTGGGCATCGCCCACGGCGACATCCACGAGGGCAACGTGCTGGTGGACGCGTCCGGCGAAGGGGTGCGCGCCTTCCTGTTGGACTTCGGTCTGGCGGCGCGGGGCGCGGACCCCGGCCAGCAGGAGAATGACGTCATCGACATAGCGTGCACGGCCCTGCAGGTCATCCCTGACACGGAGCGTTTCTCTGACCTCCGACAGAGCCTTGAAGATGCCCCTGACCTCAACGAGGTCACTGCTCTCCTGCGACAAGTTCTGGAGGAGGATGACTTCAAAGAAAAGGCCTCGAAACCCTCCAAGGACGAAGCGAAGAATGAGTCCAAGAAGCAAAAGAAGAAAAAGAACAAGAAAGGACCGTTCTACAAGCACTAAAATCCTCGCCTGGTGTTCTGCTTTGCTCCTCTTGAAGTTTTAGTTTGTTTGTCTTGCTTGTTGCCACGTGTGGTAACGACGGATAATACGAACCAGACATGAAGCATTGGCGTTGGTGAGGTGTGCTCTTGTTTTTGTTGGTCGGGTTTTAATACAGCCGTAGGTATATTTAGTTGATGCTGCTTCCTCTTCTCGTTTCATAGATATATTTACCTATTCTGGTTCCTCTTCTTGTTAGTCGCAAAACTTTACCTGTTTCTGCATAACCGATTTGTGTTTCATCGTTTGGTTTGGTTTTGCGTGTTTTTAACTTTTCGCCTGTTGCGCCGGCAGGCTTTCTTGGTGGGGCTGGTGGTCGGCTTGGCCCGTTATGGCGCAGACAAGTGTTTACAGTGGCGCTTGGTTCATGCTGACACCGGACCTCATCCAGCTCTTTCTCTCTATCCTTTATGATTCTATTCTCCACTAACTGTCTTGATTTTTCTAAGTAGTTGATGATATGCGTTACGTCATCAGCATAGTGCATTGTTGATGGTGCCGTGAGATTCGTCTCTCCCTTGCTCCCCGTCGCCCACGCGGCCTCTTTCTCTTTCCTCTTGCATCCCCTCCTCAAACACTTAGGGGCTCACACACACGCCCACATTTGATATAGCTTTGGTGGAGGTTGTGGGTATTTCCGTGGACAGCTGTATGACCTTTGTGATGGTTTGCCTTGACTTGTACACCGTTAATGTGAAAAACACTCACCGGAGCCCGACCAGTGTCCATTGTGCCCTTTGGAAATATGTGCTGTGAGCCGGGAGCGGCAGAGAATACGGACGCGTACTCTGAAGAAAACCAACATGAAAATTTTACATCAGTTCAAGATAAATTATATTAAATAGTGGGATTTTTGTTACACTTGCCTTATTTTATTATTTTCTTTTACTGTTTCAATTCACATATTTGTTTATCAATCAATTCAATTGCGTATGTGAGTTATCCGTCAAATATTCGTTTGGTCAAGGCATTTCAGGCCCGTAAGTTTGATGGATTTTTTTAGGGGGCCAGAGAGCTTCCTAGATTCATGAGTTGGGGGGGCGGGGCCAGCGAGCAGGCAGAATTTTTTAATCAACACTTTTAGGAGCATGTTTAGCCCGATATGGAAAACATTTTGGAGCCCACAACCTCCTAGCCCAGAAATTACGGCACTGCAATTACTGGTTCTTACGCTTAATTTAGCCCCTTTCATACTTGCGGGCGAGGCCCGCGTCCGCGCGTATAACCCGGCCGCGGGCCCCGCCCCGTTATCAGACGGCGCCCGTGAACACATCCCGCCACGCCCCCGCAGGTGGAAGGGGGAAGGAGGAAGATAGAACCGGGGAATTTAAGATGGCAGAGTAAAGAAGAGGAAAAGGAAAAGGAAGGAAACAAGAGGGTTAAGAGCACCTTTTTTTTCTTCTATATATTAAGTGAAAAAAAAAAAAGAAACGGGAAAATGAATGCACAACAAAACACATTGAAATCCACGATACTGAACGTTTTCCCTGAAGAGATGAGCGGCCACCGCGGCGAGTGAAAACACGCATTAAACCCTGTACCCAAGATCTAAAGAAGGAAAGGTCACTTCAATTTGGGCTTATTTCGGAGCGCTCCGCGCATGACGTCACTATGAGGTGAGCAGCAGGGGTTGACCGCTCATGACCCGGTCAGTCTGGTCAGACCTGTCGCCGCGTAAAAGTCAAAGGAGCTCCACTAATTTGTGTATTATCTGGAAATTTGCTTTCAAATTTGAAAAAATGATTCTTTGTATCGCGTGTGTACGTGTGTGTGTGTGTGTGTGTGTGTGTGTGTGTGTGTGTGTGTGTGTGTGTGTGTGTGTGTGTGTGTGTGTGTGTGTGTGTGTGTGTGTGTGTGTGTGTGTTAGTGTGTGTGTGTGTGTGTGTGTGTGTGTTAGTGTGTGTGTGTGTGAGAGAGAGAGAGAGAGAGAGAGAGAGAGAGAGAGAGAGAGAGAGACCGACAGAGGAACTGAATCTGTAATGGTTCAGTTCCCCATTCCTAGGATCATTATCTCTATCCCCCCTCCCCCTCCCTCCCTTGTGTCTCCGAGAGGGGTCCCGGCAGACCTCTCCATTGGTTACTTTGTCATTCCGCCAGGCATCCAGGCGACGTCTCATTGGTCCTTAGCCGCACCTCGTAGTGACGCCACATAGGATGTGCAGTAGAGAGAAGTGAATTGACCTCTCCTTCTATAGATCTTGACTGTACCCTTTGGCTGATATGCGGGGCCGCGGGCCCGCAGGTGTACCATGCAGGGGGAGCCCGCGTTGAATTTCGAGGAATGAACTCTTAAAAGCTCCCTTGATGTGGAGCTTTGAATATGATGAGCAGGTGGCGGACTAGGTTAGGTTTTTTTTTTACGTCATTTCTCTCCTCCACTCCACCACAGTACCTGCCATCATGATACTGTGACAGGTGAGGTGTGATTGGATTTTTTCATTTTACTTATCGTCCATTGTTATTTAATCATGTATAACTTTATGAGAAGTACCAATATCCGAGCGTAATCTTATGATGCAACATTTCATAACTCTCCCGCGTCACCATTAATGTTTCCACTACTTGGCTCTCGTTATCCATTCATTTCCCTTTCCTTTACACCTTTTCCGAAAACCGCCCTCCTCTCCCTTATTCTTCGTCTATTTCTCCTCTCTTATCTCCCGTTATTCTGTCCCTTCCCCTTCCTTCCATACCTTCCCTTCCCCTTCCCTCCCCTACTGTATACCATTTCCAACCGCCACCTTCCTCTTTCCCGCCACAAACCTATTTTTCCTCGTCACTCGCTGTCCAGCCTTGTCCTTCTCCCGTGCTCCTCGTCTTCCCTTCACATTATCGCATTTTCTCTAGCTCACCTCTTCCTCTTTGCTTTCCTGTGTTGCTCTCAGCCGCCTCCTTCCCTACAAGACTATCTATATATTGTCAATCTTCAGTGTTTCTTCTACTTTTGTCTTCTTCGTTTACCGTCCAGATTTTCCCCTTATATGAGTCTCAACGTTTTCCCTGATGGTGTTCCCCTTTAGTTGTTCATCCTGCACCCAGTCTCTCGTGTGTCTCCCCTTGCATATTTTCGTCCTCGTGGCTCGGTTCTTCGGTGTTTCCCTTTACTAATCATTGTTCCTCCTCCACCCAGTCTTTCGTGTGTCTCCCCTTGCATATTCTCGTCCTCGAGCCTCGATTCTTCAGTGTTTCCCTTTACTAATCATTGTTCCTCCTGCACCCAGTCTCTCGTGTGTCTCCCCTTGCATATTCTCGTTTTCGAGTCTCGATTCTTCAGTGTTTCCCTTGCTTGCTAATGAAAATGGTAACCACACGAACGATGAAAATGAAATGGATACAATCCTAAATAACTTTTTCGCATCCGTATTTACCGACGAAGATTGTTTACCACCTCAACCGCCGGAGGTTAGAAGGACCGAAAAGATGTTAAGTGGCGTGCTCATCGTAGAAAGTGACATTTTACGCACAATTGAAAAGATTAAAGTAAGCAAAGCTCCTGGTCCAGACAAAATTACCCCTAGGGTCTTAAAAGAAATCAAACATCAAATTTGTAAACCGCTCTCCATCATATTCAATAAATCTTTAACAGCTGGAAAAGTTCCGTCGGATTGGAAACTTGCAAATGTCACACCAATTTTCAAAAAGGGGGACAAGTCTCATCCAGGAAACTATCGACCAATTAGCCTGACATCTATTGTTTGTAAGTTAATGGAGACTATCATTCGCGACAATATGGTGAAATTCTTCGAAGAAAATAATATAATAAATAATTCGCAACATGGCTTCTGTAGTAAACGTTCGTGTTTGACTAACTTACTTGATTTTTTTCACTATATTTTTGAGGTGTTCGATGAAAGCAGATCAGTAGATATCATATATCTGGATTTTCAAAAGGCATTTGATTAGGTCCCCCACCAACGATTGCTCAGCAAACTACTGGCGCACGGTATCTCGGGTAACATTCACAATTGGCTTGCGGACTGGCTCTCTGAGCGGAAACAGAGAGTAGTTCTAAACGGTGTTACATCTAACTGGCTCGATGTCAAAAGCGGCGTACCTCAAGGATCAGTGCTTGGCCCCATGCTCTTCTTAATTTATGTTAATGATATCGATGATGGTCTCACTTGCAAAGTATCAAAATTTGCTGATGACACAAAAATTGCTAGTAAAGTAACTGCGACACTCGACGAAGAAGCTTTACAATCAGATATAGATCGACTTGCACGTTGGGCCAATCAATGGCAAATGAAATTTAACGTTGACAAATGTAAAGTGTTGCACATCGGAAAAAATAACAATCGCGTTCGGTACGTAATGAATGGCCAACAACTTTCTGCAGTAAGTAAAGAAAAGGATCTTGGAATCACTATATCAAGCGATTTAAAGCCCGGTCAGCATTGTTCAGAGGTAGTTAAAACTGCAAACAAATTGGTTGGCTTCATCGGACGAGTCTTTCATAATAAATCGGAAAAAGTAATATTAAAACTGTATAATTCGTTGGTTCGACCCCGTCTAGAGTAATGTGTACAGTTTTGGTCTCCCTACTACAGAAAAGACATAGAAAAGTTGGAACGGGTCCAACGAAGAGTAACAAAGATGATTCCTTGGTTGAGAAATTTGTCATATGAACAAAGGCTTAAAGAAGTAAATTTATTCAGCCTATCAAAACGAAGAATGCGAGGCGATCTAATAGAAGTGTTTAAAATGTTTAAAGGATTCAGTGATATTAATGCGGATGATTACTTTACAATTGATAGATCAAATAGAACAAGAAGAAATCACAATTTGAAGATAAGTGGTAAAAGATTCTCGTCGCACGAAGCTAAACACTTCTTCAATCGAGTTGTTAATGTTTGGAACTCTCTACCCTGTGATGTCGTTGATAGTACAACAGTTACGGCCTTCAAGAATAGATTAGACAAGTGTTTTGAATCCAACCAGCAACTAAGATATTACTCATTGTCGTAGTAACGTTAAGTTCTTTGGAATACTGGTGTCCTTGTCCGCTTTTATCGCCCGGTTAGTGGTAGCAGTAATGGTAGTTCTTTCCTCTTTCCTACATAAATTCCATGCAGTTTTTCCATGCTGCATGGTTCTTTTTCCTTTCCTGCCAGCTTTGGCTGGAGGGATGGGGGGGTGGGGAGGAGCCTTCGCCTTTGCTGTCCTTCATCTTCCACCTTTGATTAGATAGTTAGTGTAGCTTCTCACAAACAACCTCGTAAGGACCAGCAGGTCTGCTGTTGTTTGTTCTTCCTTTGTGTTCTTTGTGTACTAATCATTGTTCCTCCTGCACCCACTCTCTCGTGTGTCTCCCCTTGCATATTCTCGTTCTCGAGTCTCGATTCTTCAGTGTTTCCCTTTACTAATCATTGTTCCTCATCCACTTAGTCTCGTTTCCCCCCCTTACTTATCCACATTCTCGTTCCTTTCTATAAGAAAAAAATAGTTTCATGTCTTTTTACACATTATCCCTTTGATCTGTTCTAATGCATGCATATCCATCCTTGTCTATCCTCAGCTTATCCCAAACACACACACACACACACACACACACACACACACACACACACACAAAGGGGTGCGCGTCTGAAGTATAATTTTGAGGTGTGGGTTAACCACTGCCTCGCTCTCGGTCGCTTCACTTCGCACTTCCAGACAGTTATGGTTTGATTTTACGGGCTTATAACTGGCTGTAAGGTTTCCCGTGTGTGTGTGTGTGTGTGTGTGTGTGTGTGTGTGTGTGTGTGTGTGTGTGTAACAAATAATAATAATAATAATAATAAAACTGTTTATTGAGAGGAAGTATTGCAGCCCTAGAGCTAAAAATTGTGTGTGTGTGTGTGTGTGTGTGTGTGTGTGTGTGTGTGTGTGTGTGTGTGTGTGTGTGTGTGTGTGTGTGTGTGTGTGTGTGGTTGTATTTGTGTTACAGTAACATGGGAAGTGTGATGAAATTGAAATGAAGGAAAAATGAAGTGCGTTACAGAGACATCCATAAGGAAGAAGTGAACGATGAAACGAAAAGCCGCACGTTCTAGGGAAACAGATAGAAATGAAGGGAAAATATCAAGTGCCTGTCAGAGAGAATTCATAACAAATGGCACGTTTTCAAGAATAAGTCAGCGATGAGAGGAAAAATGATGGCCTTAGGAAGGGAATCCACGAAAAAAGTCGCAGGTTTATAGGAAAACGTCAGGAAAAGGAAGGAAAGATTTACCGAGTAATCGGGAGAATTCGTGAAAAAAGTAGCAGGTTTATAGGAAAAAGTCAGCGATGAATGAAAATGTTATGGCCTAACGGAGAGAACCCACGAATAAAGTCGCAGATTTATAGGAAAAGTCAGACAATAATGAATGAAAGATTTACCGCCTTATCGGGAGCATTCCTGAATAAAGTCGCAGGTTTATAGGAAAAGTCAGACAATAATGAATAAAAGATTTACCGCCTTATCGGAAGCATTCGTGAATAAAGTCGCAGGTTCCAAATAATGAGTCAGAAATGAAGACTGAGTGCTTCTCGGAATCTCTTTTCTGTTTAATTGGGTTCGTTTGATTTTTTCTGTCTCTCTCTAACTACCTAGCAACCTGGCTACTAGCATTATAGCATATACAGTGAGCTCTGTATATGTAACAGGGGAGAGAGTTTTGTTACCTAAATTGTTGAATATGTATTAGTCTATCTCTATCTCAGTTTATTCTATATTTGTAAAAGGTTCAGATTTGTTTTCCAATTTTCAGTCTTATTTTTTTTACTTTTCTCTTGTCTTTACTCTTCCTCCTATCTCTTCTTCGTTCCTTACTCACAAGATTAATAAATTGGCGAACAGTCAGAAATATATGAGGAAGTTCTACGTCTGCAGTACGCCATAACCCACCTGTGTGTGTGTGTGTGTGTGTGTGTGTGTGTGTGTGTGTGTGTGTGTGTGTGTGTGTGTGTGTGTGTGTGTGTGTGTGTGTGTGTGTGTATCCATCCTTGTGTGTGTGTGTGTGTGTGTGTGTGTGTGTGTGTGTGTGTGTGTGTGTGTGTGTGTGTGTGTGTGTGTGTGTGTGTGTGTGTGTGTATATATATATATATATATATTTATTTATTTATATATATATATATATATATGTGTGTGTGTGTGTGTGTGTGTGTGTGCTTCCATGCGTGTGTGTGTGTGTGTGTGTGTGTGTGTGTGTGTGTGTGTGTGTGTGTGTATATATATATATATATATATATATATATATATATATATATATATATATATATATATATATATATATATATATATATATATATATATATATATATATATGTGTGTGTGTGTGTGTGTGTGTGTGTGTCCATCCTTGTGTGTGTGTGTGTGTGTGTGTGTGTGTGTGTGTGTGTGTGTGTGTGTGTGTGTGTGTGTGTGTGTGTATATATATATATATATATATATATATATATATATATATATATATATATATATATATATATATATAATAATAATAATAATAATAGGTTTATTAAAGTATGGCAGCCGTTAGGCTGAAAATATACAAATTAAAAATACAATAAACTATAATACTAAATAGGCTACACTAGAGGGGGGGAGGGGAGGGTTGGAGGTGGTTTAGGAGAGCTAAAAATAGAGACAAAAGGGCAAGGGAGGGTGGTGTTAAGGAAGCACTGAGAGGGTGGCGGTGAGGTGTTAATCTGCACCGCGGCCCTTTGGGTTTGACTATCACTGCTGGGCATTGTTTATCATCCGCACCATCGCGGGCACTGCGCTTCGTTTGTAACGGTCAGTACGCGGCGCCCTGAAGGGCGTGAGTATGTTGTGGTGTCTGGTGAAGCGGGCGGGGGGAGGGGCGTCGGGTGGCAGGAGGTGGCGGTGGCGAGGATGGTGAAGCAGGGAGACGCCGAATTTTCTGAGGGCGTCCTGGTGTCTGTCAGAGAGTCTCGTGAGACTCAGGGTGGTCAGGGCATTGTCGTAGGCGTGGTAGTCAGGGCCTAAAATGACCCTGAATGCCCTCTTCTGAACCCTCTCAAGCTGCTGTTGTTGGGTGAGGGTAAGGGACGATGACCACGCCGGGGAGGCATACATGAGCTTTGGGAGTATGAAAGATGTGTAAATACTGCACAGCTCAGCAGCCGGTGCCCCCAGCGTCCTGAGTCTACGCAGCATGTACAGCTTGTACGGTGTTGGAGACGTGGCGCTTCCAGTTGAGTTGGTTGTCCACAGTGATGCCGAGTAGTTTGATGGACTGGACTGTGTGTGTGTGTGTGTGTGTGTGTGTGTGTGTGTGTGTGTGTGTGTGTGTGTGTGTGTGTGTGTGTGTAAAACTCACCATTGCATTATAAACCTAATAAATTAATTATGAAAATAATAAAACCAAGAAATAGGATGATGAAGATATAAAAAAGAAAAGAAAAGCCTGAACAACGATAATATTAAAAAGCAAAGAAAAAAATAACAACACACGCAAAGACAATACGATATTAATGAAGGGAGAAGGAAAACACCCCTGAGAATCTTAATCTATCCATCACATACAGATGAAACAAACACAATGATACAGAACAGAGCAGACACAGACACAGACACTGAACTCTACTAAAAAGCTTCAAGGAGTCCCCTTAAAACACAAACACTCTTATCTAACCACACACACATACACACACACACACACACACACTGCTGAAGGTCCCGGCAGTACCATAGATCGACTATACAAAGGTTGCTCAGGTGGGCAGGGTACTTGCTGGCGATGACGGGCCCAGCTGATCCGCCCGTGTGAATTGCACACTACAACTTCGAAATACGTTCAACACACACTAACTCATCACGACCACCAACAACAACAGTTAACTTTTCCCAGCGGCACTTTTTGTTACGTAATATCGCTGCTTTGCGCAGTGGCAGTATCGTAACCAATGAGGTTCATCCGAGGTGCGTTTTGCTGCCTTTGCGTACGGCTCCCTTGTTTGGGGTATTGGGAAAGGAGCAATACGGCTACCCTCTGACTGGGAAGGTAGCCTACCACATCCTCACCTTCACGTGGTGAGCACCGTTAGTATACCCTGCGGGGTAGAACCAACGAGGAGGGGGACAGCGACCATCAGCTGCTTTGTTTTAATCCTTTTAGCCTTGACAAGGATCAAGTCTCCATAACACTACATTGAACTGGCCACCCATTGGTGGCCTCTAATACTTTTATCGAGTTTTTAGAGGCAGGAGCGATGGCCAGAGGGCGGCAGAAGAGAAAGGAATGTATGAGACTGGTGTCTATAAATGTGAATGGTTTAGGTGGTGAGGAAAAGAGGAGGGTGATGATCGAAAATTTTGTAAATGGTAGAGTGGATGTGTTGAGTGAGCGAGACACATATTCGAGGAACTGGTGTGAGTGATGGTAGAGAGGGTACGTGGGAGGGTGTGCCTGGGGGGGTTGTATGGACGGGGATAGATGAGAAGTATGGAGGCAGGAGTAAGGAAGGATGTGCTATTGTGATGTCTGAAAGTGTGGCATGGTGTGACTGATTATTATTATTTTTTTTTTTTACAACAAAGGAGACAGCTCAAGGGCACAAAAAAAGAAACAACAATAAAAAAGCCCTCTACTCGCTGCTCCTAAAAAGAATCCACGGAGGTGGCCGAAAGAGGGGTCAATTTCGGGAGGAGAGGTGTCCTGATACCTTCCTCTTGAAAGAGTTCAAGTCGTAGGCAGGAGCAAATAAAGATGAAGGAAGATTGTTCCAGAGTTTACCAGAGTGAGGGATGAAAGAGTGAAGATGCGGGTTAACTCGTGCGTAAGGGATTTGGACAGGACAGGGATGAGCTAGAGAAGAAAGTCGCGTGCAGCGGGGCCGCGGAAGGGGGGGAGGCATGCAGTTAGCAAGTTCAGAAGAGCAGTCAGCGTGAAAATAACGATAGAAGATAGAAAGAGAGGCAACATCGCGGCGGAATTTAAGAGGTAGAAGACTATCAGTAGGAGGAGGAGAGCTGATGAGACGAAAAGCTTTAGACTCCACTCTGTCCAATAGAGCTGTGTGAGTGGAGCCCCCCCACACGTGAGATGCATACTCCATACGAGGGCGGACAAGGCCCCTGTATATGGATAGCAACTGTGCGGGGGAGAAGAACTGGCGGAGACGATACAGAACGCCCAACCTCAAGGAAGCTAATTTAGTAAGAGATGAGATGCAAAGTTTCCACTTGAGATTTTGAGTTAAGGATAGACCGAGGATATTTAGTGTTGAAGAAGGTGACAGCTAAGTGTTGTCAAAGAATAGGG
Source organism: Eriocheir sinensis (assembly GCF_024679095.1). Taxonomy (NCBI): domain Eukaryota; kingdom Metazoa; phylum Arthropoda; class Malacostraca; order Decapoda; family Varunidae; genus Eriocheir; species Eriocheir sinensis. The sequence continues at coordinate 159,053 of NW_026112103.1, forward strand.
GATAGGTGTTTGGAAGATTGTGTCGAGTGGATAGGTGGAGAAACTGGGTTTTTGAGGCATTGAGGGACACAAGGCTCCTTTTACCCCAATCGGAAATGAGAGTAGGGTCTGAGGTTAAGCGTTTTGCAGCCTCCAGCCTTGAGTCATGTAATTCCTATTGAGAAGGTCTTCTGAAAAAAGAACATTCCCCTCTCTATGGTTGGAAGGGATAAAGAATTATGTGGGTGAAAGGAAAAGTAGGTTTAGTAAAGTATGCATGGGTGTGTATTTATGCACCAGTAAATGTGAAAAGTAAAAACAGGACTGAGAGAAAGAGAAGCTTTTGGGGAGGAAGTGATGCATGTTTGAAGAGTTTTGAGAAAGAAAGGAAATTTATTATGATGGGAGATATGAATGCTAAAGTGGGTGATGAATGTGTGATGGATGTGGTGGGAAAATGGGGGATACCTGGGAAGAATGAAAATGGAGAGTGCCAGGTGGATGTTTGTGCTGAGAGGGTAATGTTCCTAGGGAACACCTTCTTTCAGCACAAGAGTATCCACCGATACACATGGAGGAGGGGAGAAGATAATGAGCAAAAAGGATTGATTGATTATGTGGCAGTAGATGAAAGGCTTAGAAAATAAATTTGTGACGCGAAGGTAGTAAAAGGAATGTTCGATGGATCTGACCATCTTGCAGTGCTGGCAAAGTTAAAGCTGAAAGAAAAGTGGGTATTTGAAAAGAAAGGTGAAGTAAAAAAGGAAATACTGAAGATAGAAAAGTTACAGGAAAAAGAAATAAAAGATGAGTATAACCGTGAAATGGCAGAGGCCTTAAGTGAAACATGGGAAAGTCTAAAAGATAGTACAAATATTGAAAAAGGTTTTGGAACATTTAAAGAAGTAATGGTAACTACAACAAAAAAGTGTTAGGGATGAAAGTGGTGAGAGATAGAAAAAAGAAAAGGAAATTCATGGTGGACAGAAGAGATAAGGAGGATAGTAAAAGAGAAAAAGGGAACTTTTTAAGAAAACTCAAGAAAGAACTGTGTCTGAACAAGTAAAAAGGGAAAGGAAAAAGAAATATAGAGAATGCAAAATGGAATTAAAACAAGCAATAAAAGAAAGTAAGAAGAGAGTTGATGAAGACTTTGGAAAAAGACTAAGTGAAAAAAAAAGGGGAACAGGAAATCATATTGGAAAGAAGTAAAAAACGAAAGAAATGCAGAAAATTTATCTCCTCAGGTAAAATAAATGAAGTTATGGATGAGAATGGAAAGATGTTGAAAGATGGGGAAGTTATGAAAGAGAGATGGGGAGAATATGTCAAAAACTTAATGAATTATGAGGATGGACGTCCAGCAGCTGTAATAGCAGCAGTTTTGAGTAGAGGTAGAGAAGTATATACAGAAAGAAGTATAACATATGAAGAAGTAAATCAAGCAATAAAAAGATAAAAAAATGGAAAGGCAGCTAGAAGTCATGGAATCACAGCAGAAATGTTGAAATGTGGAGGAGATGAAGTCGTTAAATGCATGGTCAAGATATGTGAAGTAGCATGGGAAGGGGGTGGGGGGGGCAGCAGACTGGACGAAAGCCATCATTGTCCCAGTTTACAAGGGGAAGGGCAGGAGAGGGGAATGTGGGAGCTATAGAGGTATAAGTCTCCTGAGTATACCCGGAAAGGTATATAGAAAAGTCATAATAGAGAGGGTGCAAAGACTTACAGAAGAGAAAATCAGTGAAGAACAAGGAGGCTTCAGGAAGGGAAGGGGATGTGTGGATCAGATGTTTGCCTTCAGGATGGTAGTAGAAAAAATAATAGCAAAAGGAAAGAATCTATACGCTGCCTTCATGGATTTGGAAAAAGCTTATGACAGAGTCGATTGGATTGCATTGTGGGATGTTTTAAAGATTTATGGTGTGGGAGGAAAACTGCTTAGTGCAATAAAGTCTTTCTATGAGGATGCATCTGCATGTGTCAAAATTACTGGAGAAACAAGTGAACATTTTGAGATAAAAGTGGGCTTAAGACAAGGGTGTGTCATGTCACCATGGTTATTCAATATTTATATGAATGGTGTCATTAGAGAAATGAAGGGCAAAGTTGGAGAAGTTGGAGTAAGACTGTTCGATGAGGGAAGGAAGTGTGTACTGAATTCAGTAATGTTTGCTGATGACACGGTGCTCATTGCAGAAAATGAAAGTGACCTACAAAATTTGGTCAGTGTTTTTGATAGTGTCTGTAATAGGAGAAAGCTGAAAGTAAATGTCAACAAAAGTAAAGTGATGGTTTGTGAGCGAAGTAGAAGTGAGGTTGTAGATTTTGTATGCCCATATAGAGTGGGAATTGAATGTGAAAAAGAATGCAAAATAATTTTGAATGGTGAATAAATGGAGAAAGTCAATGAGTTTAAGTACCTTGGATCAGTTATGTGTAAGCATGGTGGTACGGAGGGAGAGATAAGAGAAAGGGCATTGCAAGGAAGAAGGGTGGTAGGGTCTTTGGGACGAATCATGAATGGCAGAAGTGTGAGCATGAAGGTAAAGAGGGATTTGAGAAATACAATAATAGTACCAACCCTCACATATGCAAGTGAAACGTTGGCCTGGAATGAAAGTCAGAGGTCGAGAGTGCAGGCAGTGGAAATGAGTTATTTGAGGAGTGCTTGGGGTGTGAGTAGAATGGATGGAATGAGTAATGAAACTGTGTACGAGCATTTTGGAATGTGTCACAGCGGTGAAGGGAGAAAGTTTGGAGTGGTGGAAGAAGTGAAGCGACAGACTTTAAAGTGGTTTGGCCACATGGAGCGAATGGAAGAGAGTAAGATGACCAGAAGGGTGTATGTAAGTGAGATAGAGGGAGGGAATGCTAGAGGACGACCTCCAGTGAAATGGAGGGATAGGATGCAAGAGTACATAGGGGAGAGGGGGGAAAGATCTTTGAGAAACTTTGAGCAGGCAAGGAGGGAGTGTCTGGATAGAGAAAGTTGGAAGCTCTTCTGCCGTGCCCATCCCCTGGTGGGAGCTCCTAGGAGCAGGCGTCGATGAAATGATGATGATGATGATGAATACCATAGGCACCAAGGTGCATGAGAGCAATTATACAAGCATTATACAAGCTCCCAACAGTACTCCATAGCAAGGACTGTCACGCCAACAGCTACTACTACACGTGTTACCAATATGCTCTCTCTCTCTCTCTCTCTCTCTCTCTCTCTCTCTCTCTCTCTCTCTCTCATTTTTTTTTTCTTATCAGCTATATCTACAAGGATCTATAAAGGCGCCTTATTTCGTGAAAACAAATGAGCATCAACAGTATAAGGTTCTAGTTTTTTTCTCCTCTATTCTCTATTGGCATCTCTTTCCTCTTTTAACATAATTATCCAGGCACTCTCATTTTCCACCTCTCCGCCCCTCTTTTCTTCACTCTTCGCCTCATAAATGGCAATCACACGCTCGTACACGATACGTTAATGATTGAAATATAGTGGTCATCAATTTAAGTGTCCATTACCAACAACTTGCAGATCGCAATATTCAAGTTGATTATTTTTATACCAAAGAATTAAGATTTTTCTTTCTCTCATTTCGTCCAACATAATTTTCTCATTTCTCATGTCCTTGTAACACAAAACACATCACCAAACACACACACACACACACACACACACTCACACACACATGGAGTTTATATATGTATGCCAAACACGACAGACAGCCATTTTTTATTATTCTTTGGTCCCGTTTTTCCGAGCGTAACTATGCATGGGGACGTTATCCGCTGCCCAGGCCTTTTTTGGGTTAAACTATACTCAACATACTCGGACATGATTCAGGTTTTTTATCTGTTTAGTAAGTCAACGTTTTTTTCTTTTCCTATATTTTGTTTTCAGAATTTCTCGGCATGCCACTCAACGTAATATCATAAGGCATCTTTGTTTTTTTGTTTCATCTTTTTCTCTTTGTTTTTTGCTAGGTATGCAGTGTTTTTTCCTTGCTTTATTTTTTTTTTTTTGTCATTTCCATCGTTTTCGAATGCGTGTTTTAAATCGTTTGCGTTTCAGAAAATTTCCTCATGTCGTTCACGCACAGTATTCCAATTCATCCTTTCGCGTGTGTGTTTTACTTCAGGTAATCGGTGCGGTATATATTATGAACTCTCTTTTGAATTCTTTTACCACACACTATTTGCAGAAGCAGCGTCAGTAGTTTTTTTTTTTTACTTCTCTTTCACTTTTTTGCCCGTGAGCTACTTCCCTTTATGTTAGAAAAAAAAAATCCATAGCGCGTACCCTCTGGCTCATCTCTTAGCCGCCTCCTCCTCCTCCTCCTCCTCCTCCTCCTCCTCCTCCTCCTCCTCAGTCTCCTCTTCTTGTTCTTCCACTTAATACAGTCATGAGGAATGGTGATTTTCTTTCAGTTCTCAGCATTTCTTTAAAGACTGCAAACTTCCATATCGTGATCAGTGTGTTGCTCATGTCTTTGCCTCCTCCTCCTTATTGCCTTGCTTCTCATTCAGTCAGTCAGTCAGTCAGTCTCTCTTTATACTCTTTCTTTCATTCTTTTCTTTCTTTTCTCTTTCTTTGTCTCTTATCTTTATTGCTTTATTTGTCTTTCTTTCATTCTTTCTCTTTCTTTTATTCTCTTCTTTTTCTTTCTCATGTTTTACTTTCTCTTGTTTTCTCTTTTTCTATCTTTCTTTCTTTTCTCTTCCTGTCTTTCTTAATCTGTTTTTCTTTTCTTTTTCTTTTTTTTTCTTTCTATCTGTTCCTCTATTTCTTTCTTTTTCTCTTCCTGTCTCTGTCTCCTCCTTTCTGTCAATATATTTTTTCATTCTAATTCTTTCTTTCTCATTTTCTTTTTTCTCTTTCTTCTTTTTCTTTCTCTTTCTTTTCTATCTTTCCCGCTCTTTCTTCCTCTCTTTCTTTCTTTTTATCTTCCTGTTTGTCTCTTTCTGTCTATATCTTTTTCATTCTAATTATTTCTTTCCCTTTTTCTTTCTATCTCTCTCCTTTCTTTCGTTCTTTCTCTCATTCATTCTTTCGCTCTCTCTCTCTCTCTCTCTCTCTCTCTCTCTCTCTCTCTCTCTCTCTCTCTCTCTCTCTCTCTCTCTCTCTCTCTCTCTCTCTCTCTCTCTCTCTCTCTCTCTCTCTCTCTCTCTCTCTCTCTCTCTCTCTCTCTATTTCTGTATTACAATATATTTCTCTTTTTTTTTGTTTGTTTATCTTCCTCTTTCTTAAGTTGTTACTGATTGTAGAAAGGAAATAAGAGAGAGGCACAGGGAAAAATTATGGTAAAATAATGTTTCAGTAAGAATTGAAACAAACAAATTGGAGATTACTACTTTTTTTAGTAGTGTGAAATAAGGTCAAGGCGGAGCAGTTGGGGAGAAGTGGGCGGGGGTGTGAACCTTCATTAGGCGAGAAGACGGGAGGGGAGGAGGAGGAGGAGGAGGGGAATAGAGGGAGGGAGGGAGGAGGAGGGAGGAAGGGAAACATGGGAATGCAGGCAACAGAAAGCCTATTGGCTCATTACGAGGTCGCCCGCTTGGGTGATTTAATCTGCTCGACCGCCACTTGGGGCATGATGAGCAGATGAAAGCACCTCGATATTGAGGAGCAGATGAAAGCACCTCGTTATTAAGTTTACTCCCGACCCAGCGAAATGAGGGTCGATTCTATATTTGAAGGAGTTGATGGTATTCGCATTTACTACTTCTGAGGCGAGATTGTTCCAGTGGCGGATGACTCGGTTTGAAAAGAAACTCCTTCCAATGTCAGTGTTACATCGACTCGACTGAATGGGTAGACCGTTATTTCTAGTTCTTGAGTTGGCTTGCAGTTCAAAGAATTTGGAGTAATCGACGTTATTGAACTTTTTCAGATACTTGAAGACTTGAATCATATCCCCTCGCAGGCGTCTTTTCTCCAATGTAAAGAGATTGAGTCACTTGAGTCGTTCCTCGTACGGTTGAGCCCTTAAGGATGGAATCATCTTGGGGCGCGTCGTTGAATCCTTTCCAGTAAAGCAATGTCCTTTCTGTTATTAGGAAACCAGAACTGTACTGCATACTCGAGGTGCGGTCTTATCATGGAATTATACAAGGATAGCATCACGTCTGGTGTTTTACACTCGAAGTTCCTCGATATGAACCCGAGCATAGTGTTGGCTTTGTTGTATGCTTTTTACAGTGATTCGCGTGTTTCAGGTCACTGCTGATAGTGACTCCAAGATCCTTTTCCTCCTGCATCACCTGCAGAGGTCTCCCATTCGTGATGTATGTGTGGTTACTATTTCTGAACCGAATTTGCATGCCTTTGCATTTGTCAACATTAAAAGATATTTGCCATTTTTCCGACCACTCGATAATGTGATTGAGGTCTTTCTAAATGATTTCGCAGTCGGTCTTTGTGAGGGCCTTTCCCCCACCTTGGTGTCATCAGCATGGGAGGAAACTGAAGGAAGGAAGAGAAAGAAAGAAATACAACTGAAGCAAAAAATGTGTGTGTGTGTGTGTGTGTGTGTGTGTGTGTGTGTGTGTGTGTGTGTGACAAAGACGGAACAAAAGAGAGAGAGAGAGAGAGAGAGAGAGAGAGAGAGAGAGAGAGAGTGTGTCACCTGTCCTCAGGGGCTGACCTCACACTCTCATCAGAGTAAATTTTGGGACCGTTAAGACGGGGACGAGGAGGGGTGGGGAAAGCAGTACGAGGAGAGTGAGGTGGCTATGGACTATGAATTGGTAAGAAAATGAAAATATTAGAAAAACAGAGCCCAGCTCAGGCGTCCGAGTGACAACGCCCCGACTGTACCTTGCCTCTCTTCTTAAGAAGCTCTCTTATTATTCCTTTTCAAATCTTCTATTTCATTTTATATCTCACATTCGTCCTTTACTCTTTTTCTTTCAACGTTATTTTTTTCACGTTAGTTCCGCATTGACACGTATCACCTTCCTTGCTGTAATTTCCGCCTTTCGTCGTCTCCTCCTCCTCCTCCTCCTCCTTTTGGTTTTCGTGTTTCACCGGCTGACACACGCTTTATCTCATTTTTCATCTCTATCTTCTCCCACTCTGCACACCTCTTCAGTCAGTCAGTCGCCTTTCAAGTCTTTTTTAAGCGACTTTCCTCTTTTTATGCCTCTTCAAATCTTGTCTTTCATTTGATTCCTCGTCTGTCGCTCTTTTGTTTTATTTTCAATGTTGTCTTTTTCATGTTAAGCCCCGTTCACACTTTGCCGACTCTGGGCCACGACAACCCAGAGACTTCTGGATTGGACAAGTCGGCTCCCACGCTCCAGGAATTGGGGGAGATTTTGGGGGGCATCTTGGTGTCGGCTACCATGATTGCCGACTGTCTGGGATATTCGGCCAACTATAAATATAGTTGCCAGCATGTCCGCGACATGCTGCCAACTAGTCTCAAGACAAGTCTCAACGGTCATTTTTTGAAATGGCGCCATGTCTGCGACAGCCACGAATCTGCCGACCGATTAGCCGACAGTCGCAGACAGTCTTGCAGTTTGTCTGTCAACTGGTTGGCCGACTAGCTGGCCGACAGTTACCAAGGAGTTGGCGGATGATCTTCGCGACTATCTTGGCGACAACCTTGCCGACTGTCGCCGAATTCTACCCAAAATTTTAAAAGGACATTTTGGCCGTAGACATCTTAATTAGTAGAAATCTTCATGGGTCCTGGGGTATATAGGCTGTGATGGGCCGAGACTCCCCTGTGTCTACTTCTGGCGTTGCCACCCTTTCCTTAAAATACGGAATCGCTCTGTAATCCAGAATGAAATGTAGCGTTCCGTTTTGAACCAATACGGAGCGCCATTTGTTCCGCATTTTGTTATTTGAATGGTCAAGCAGATGATACTCAGTATCTTAATATTGTAGTGAGCGCATTTGTCGGTCAATCACAAAACCAGTCCGTAAAATTTGTCAAGGCTCGTCCTAAAATACGTGTAAAATACGCGACGTAACGTCACTCCCCCCTCCCTCTTGCCTCCACCAGCAGCGTGCTGCGGCTGTCACTCATTGCATGCTCGAGAAATCTTAGGGTGGCCACCCGTTCCTTTAAATATGGATCCATTCCATATTGGAGAGTGGGATGTTGCGTTATACATTTTTCTGACCTCAGGGTGGCAACCCTACTGTAGTTGTGTCATTCAACACAAGAAAGAGGCAGCAGGAGCGCGTGTTGTGAGGCTCCCAAACGTGTGCCAGTGAAACGTAACCATGCCCAGGAGTTGTTGTGCTTGTGATTGGAAAATGAAAATATAAATTTCCTGATGGCGTCAGTGTTAGCCAATATTTCTGAGCCGACAGTCGTCACCAACGTGCTTCATTAGGCAAAGATTGTCGTCAGAACAGTCTCTCATCATTCTGAACTAGTCGACACCGACGACTTCCGACAGGAAATGATAGAAATTTGAAAAATGGCCCCGACAGTCGTCACAACTGTCTCCAGACAAGCCAAGACTGTTGACGACAGTTCGTTTTGGAAAGAAGATCATCAATGAACAACAGAAAGAGTGAGAGATAGGACAGAACTCTGTGGGACACCACTGTTAATAGGTTTAGGGGAAGGACAGTGACCGTCCACCACAGCAGAAACAGAACGGTCAGAAAGGAAACTGGAGATAAAGGTACAGAGAGAAGGATAGAAACCGTAGGAGGGTAGTTTGGAAAGCAAAGATTTGTGCCAGACCCTGTCAAAAACTTTTGATATGTCCAGCGCAATAGTAAAGGTTTCACCGAAACGGCTAAGGGAGGATGACCAAGAGTCAGTTAGGAAGGCAAGGAGATCACCAGTAGAACGCCCCTCGCGGAACCCATACTGGCGATCAGATAGAAGGTCAGAAGTGGAAAGGTGCTTTTGAATCTTCCGGGTAAGGACTGGTTCAAAAGCTTTAGATAGACAAGAAAGTAAAGATATAGGACGGTAGTTTGAGGGGTTGGAACAGTCACCCTTCTTAGGCACAGGCTGTATGAAGACTTACTTCCAGCAGGAAGGAAAGGTAGATGTTGACAGGCAGAGGCGAAAGAGTTTGACCAGGCAGGGTGACAGCACGGAGGCACAGTTTCTAAGGACAATAGGAGGCACTCCATGAGGTCCATAAGCCTTCTGAGGATTGAGGCCAGAGAGGGCATAGAAAACATCATTTGGAAGAATTTTAATAACAGGCGATATCCCCACTATAAATAGTATTAAATATTAAAATAATTTGATGGTTCTTTGTCAGGATTAACTATATAAGTTGATATATGAAATATCTGGAAATCATGGAAAATGGGTAAATACAGAGAGACAGACATTATAAAATTTTAAATGGCAATATCTCAAAACGATTTTTTTCCTCTTTAAAATTCGTGGAGAATTCAGACCTCAATATATTTATTTGTGCTTTGGCATGTTTGTTCAGGATGATGGATACAAGAATCGTAAAGGATGATTTTTTTCAAAGGCAAATAGCAGGCGTGCAAGATGGGGTAAACTGCATGTTCCTTGCAATGAGCGGTCATGCATGATCAAGCACTGGTGACATTTCATGAACTATGAGGAGTTTCAAGAAACTAAACCTATACAGTTATTAGGCTATCATATAGGTATACACATACATAAGCATTCTTCTGTCATACATGTAATAATGGCTGTGTCATGATTTTCATAAATTTCGTCATGCTGTCATGACACTCTATGACACCATGCATTTCTCTATTTATCTTTTATTGTGTCGCTCTATTAGCCAATACCTACTCATCTAAAGCCCCGTTCACACAGTGCCGACTCTGGGCCACGACAACCCACGACTCTAGGGTACACGAGGTCTTAGGTGTTGATGTGAAAGGATCGGGCATGTCTTGAAAGAGGACTTGAGAATGCTGTGCCGACGTCGTGACGGGAGTCTGGAGTCGTGAGGAGCAGCGCAAAAAAGTATTGCATGCTAAACTTTCACGACAAGAGTCGGCAAGAGTCTGGACCGACCGTCACTTCCGGATGAGGTCTGAGGGAGGTCTAGGGCAGTCGTGACGACTGTCGTCAACAGTCTTGGCTTATCTTGAGACAGTCGTGACGACTGTCGGGGCCATTTTTCTAATTTTTACCTTTTCCTGTCGGCACAGTCGTCTGTGCCGACTACTTAAGAATGGTGAGGGACTGTCATGACGACAGTCTTCGCTTAATGAAGGACGTTCATGACGACTGTCGGCTCAGAAATATTGGCTAACACTGCCGCCATCAAGAAATTTTTATTTTTATTTTGCAATCACAAGCACAACTTCTGGGCATGGTTACGTTTCGCTGGCAAAAACTTGGGAGCCGCACAGTACGCACGCACTCCTTTTGCCTCGATCTCTCTTGTGTTGAATAACATAACTAGGGTTGCCACCCTGAGGTCAGAAAAATGTGGAATGCAACATCTCACTCTCCAATACGGAATGGATCAATATTTAAAGGAACGGGTGGCAACCATAAATTTTCTCGAGCATGCAATGAGTGACAGCCGCAGCACGCTGCTGGTGGAGGCAAGAGGGAGGGGGGAGGGACGTTACGTCGCGTATTTTACACGTATTTTAGGACGAACTTTTCACAAATTTTACGGGCTGGTTTTGTGATTAACCAAAAATGCGCTCACTACAATTTTAAGATACTGAATTTTATCTGCTTGACCATTCAGATAACAAAATACTGTACGGAACAAATGACGTACCGTATTGGTTCAAAACGGAACGATACATTTCATTCTCGAATACAAAGCGATTCCGTATTTTAAGGAACGGCAAAGCTGCCGCCAAGACAGTCGCCAAGACAGTCGCGAAGACTGTCAGGAAGACCGTCGGCCACCTTCTTGGCAACTGTCGACCAGCTAGTCGGCCAAACAGTTGACAGACTATCTGGAAGACTGTCGTCAAGACTGTCTGCGACTGTTGGCCAATCGGTCGGCAGATTCGTGGTTCTCGTAGACATGGCGCAATTTAAAAAAAAAAAAAACCGTTGAGACTCGTCTTGAGACTAATTGGCAGCATGTCGCAGACATTCTGCCAACTAGTTGGCCGAATGTCCCAGACAGTCGGCAATCATGGAGCGTGGGAGCTGACTTGTCAAATTCAGAAGTCTCTGGGTTGTCGTGGCCCAGAGTCGGCACAGTGTGAATGGGGCTATAGGCAAACCGCGGATTGCACGAAGCTGGGTACGATGTCGGAGGTATGATTAGGTTCAGTAACTCATCATCGTTCCCTTCGTACTCTTCTATCTTCCGGTTCGTAAACACACGCCTCAAGGGAGGCGGCGGTTGAATGTCAGCGTCCTGGCGTGACGTCCAGTAAGACGCATGTTGACGTCACGCCCGCCGCTACAAACAAGCTGACAATTTTTCAGTCACCGCCGAGTGGCCTAAGACTACCCACATCTGTCCTGAAGACCACCCATCAATACGGACTCCTAGATTCTCTTTAAAAGAAGATCAAAGATGAGCTCTGAGGAGCAGCATGGGGCAAGCAAGATGGCACCACTATAAACAGTTGCCTGTGCCATAGCGGGGTGGGGCTGACCATCAGGCCCACCAAGAAAGCCTACCGGCGCCAAAGGCGAAACGTTAAACAAAAGTAATTTTAGACGCTTTCGACTATCAAGGCAACTATTTCCAAGGCCACAAGATGATACGTCAAGTTCTCATGAGTGCTTCCCACGCTCATGGTACAGAGGCTTTGTCACACTACCACCAGGGTCATAATAGACAGGAAGAAAAAGTTAAATTTACAGTTGGAGCCCTTCAAAAAAATAATAGTAAAGGTTTATACCTTTTTGTGATCCTTAGGGACTATAGATAACATTTCTGGATGATAACATCAAAATCAGGCTGTGCGTTTTTTTATTAGCAATTTGCCAAGATGGCCGCCGCCGATACCTCGCACAACAAGTACGCGGCATATTTCAAGATCAAATGACCGATTTTGAAGTTCTTGGAGTAAATTTCATGGTTTTTAGGGTGCTGAGTCGACTTATGAGGTGTTTGAGTCGATTTGAGGTCAATATCACACGGTATGGTGTAGGTCAGGGGGGGGTGATTTGATATCACAACCCAGAATACCACATGTACTGTAGGCTATGTAGCGTAAACATAAGTTTTTTTTTCCTACCTTTCAGAGAATGAATACGTTGTGCCCGTGAGGACAGTGTAAAACATGAAGTAAAAAGTATTGTGCAAACATCACCTTCATAGGGACTCATAGGTACGTAGAGTAGCGGACAGTATTCATGTTCTGGCCATGAACCTTTCGGAGTAAAGAGAATGAATCCCTACTTCCCGTATCAAAGTCACGGGACTAAACAATGCAATCTTTACCGATCAGTTTATTGAGACCACCTACATGAGACTTGGTCATGGGCCAGGAGGAGCCACTGGTATGGTTGTCAACGATTGCCAAATGACTACCTGGGCACTCAGCTTTGCCACTTGTGGTCAACTTATAAACATTCTTGAGAAGATGACAGAGAGAGAATCACCAAAAGCTAAACGCCATAAAGAAGAATCAATCAAGCGAATTGAAGCTGATTACAAGGATAGAGAGAGCATCCAGAAATCGCTATCCCTAGCTGTTGATCCCTTGGAACCAGACCAACATCCTGAATATTATAACTGGCGAGGTGGCGCATCCTGATGTCAATGCACATGATGCTTAAACATTGGGAGAAACATACTGAATGATTCTCGGAAGAGCTGGCCCACTGGATGTGGACCAATACATGTTTTGTCTTGGGTCCAAGAAAAAGCATGTATTGCTTGGTGAGAACAAACTATATGACCAAGACATGATCTATGCAAGAATTATAGGACTAATGTCAAGTAACAGGGATATCAATATCAACTCCTGTTTGAAGACAAAGCTCGCTACCTATCCCCCATCCATGTTCGACTCTGCAGGGCTAATGCGTGTTGCCAAGAAATCAACTCTTACAGCCGAGTCACACATGCGCGGTTCAGCGATACGGTTCATTGCGGGTAGCTATCCGCAATGAAACGTATATCCATCCGCCATAATCCGCCACTATCCGTAACATTCCGCACGGAACCGTGGAGGGGCTGCGGTTGGTTTAAAATGTTCAAAACTACCGTCTCTGAGCGCTCAACCCTGCAGACAGACACATTCATCTTTGATGTATCTGCACTATTGTGGACCATAAACTGGCCAACAGGGGAGCTACAAATGTTCATCAATGCTTTAAGGGTGTATGTAACGCAGTCTTTGATGGTGGGCAATGGTGTGTTTGTCTTTGATAGGTATTTCGAAGACAGCACAAAGGCACACCTCCGTCAGCTACGACAAGAGAAACAGGGCATGAGCAGAGGCCACGTTCTCAGACCTGATATGCCTGCGCCTCCCAAGCAGAGCATCCTCGGTGTCATCAGAAACGAAATTCAACTGAACAAAATGGTTGCAGAAGCTCTCATGGATCCCGAGTTCTACATCCCAGCTACTCAAAATGGACACAGTCTCACCATAGCAGGTGTGAAGGACGTGCCAAGTGAAATTAAGAATGGAGTGAGGACTGAATGTGTAGACTTGATGTCCAGTCATGAGGAAGCTGGTCCCATAATTGCTCAGCATGCAATATCACGTTGCCTCTGCCAAGAAAACGTCAAGGTCATTTCTGATGATGCTGATGTGTTTGCTCTTCTTTTATATCTTTACGTTCCACAGAAATGCAGAAGTGCCATGTACATGAGCTCACCGCAAGTGGGACGGGCAGTAGTTGATGTTAAAGCAACAGTTGAAAAGCACCCATGCGCTTCAAAGTTCATTTTGCCACTTCACGCCTTGACTGGGTCAGACACCGTTGCTGCCACCTATGGCATTGGGAAAAAACGAGCACTGAAGGCTCTACAGATCATCAATCCAGAGAGTCTCTCTGTTGTAGGTGACACCACAGCAGAGTTGGATGAAGTTTTTACATTTGCAACAGCATTCCTGTGTGCCTGTTTTGGTAAAACATACTATTCAACTTGCAAAAGCATGACACTGTCGTACCAAAATGTGGAAGAAGAAGATTGACTCTGGGACCACGATCAAACTGTGCACTATCCCACCGACATCAGAAGCAGCCTTAGAAAACATCAGGCGAGCACATTACCGGGTGGCCCGCTGGCGTGAAGCCTTGTCAGGTGTACCACCAACTCTTAAGGCAACAGAGCATGGGTGGGAAGAAGGGACTTTCCTCAAACCCAGGACAGTCTCATCTGGTATCAAGCCGGCCCCAGATAAAGTCCTAGAAATGGTTTGTTGTCGGTGTGAGGCATCCCGTTGTAAAGGTGGAAACTGTGAGTGTAGTAGAATAGGTTGCACTATCATTTGTGCATGTGAAAGTGGGTCATCACGCATGAAACCGTTGATTAGCAAATGTGATGTGGAGGAGAATGACACTGATGAAAATTGCGATGATGATGTAGATGGGAGTGCTCATAATTATGGTGCTGTTTAAGATGATCATGGTAACGTTAGTGAGTATTGATTTAATGTATTATATATGTACACTGTGTATGCAATCAAAAGATAAAGCTTGATACAAAATAAATATTGTGACTTGTACCACACCTAGACTCAATGCTCCTAAACACGATTATTTACACAAAATTCCTTAAAATTGGCCAAGTAATGTTCAACACAATATAATTCATGCGCTTGGCCGGAAATAACCTTTACCTCATCGCATGATATCGACCTCAAATCGATTCAAACACCTCCTAAGTCGACTCAGCATCATAAAAAAACATGAGATTGACTCCAAGAACTTCAAAACCGGTCCATTAGTTCGTGAGACATGCCACGTAGGTACTTGTTGTGCGAGGTATCGGCGGCGGCCATCTTGGCAATATGCTAATAAAAAAAAAAAACGCACAGCCTGATTTTGATGTTATCATCCAGAAATGGTATCTATAGTCCCTAAGGATCACAAAAATATATAAACCTTTACTAGTATTATTTGAAGGGTCCAACTGGCTTTCTTCCCGACTAAAAAGAAATGTAAGGAAAAGGGTAAGGAAAAAAAAAGATAAGGTAAGGTAATTAAGGTGGGGAGTAGGGTAAGGTCAGGTAACGTAAGGTAAGGCAAGCTAACGTAATAGTCCATGGGCCAGCCCCTAACCCCACCCCCCCTAGATATTTTTGGTGGTGGCGTTTTTCGGGTACTATGGAGCACCCTTATTGACCATTTTGAAAGTGTCAGTAATCGCAGTTCGCAAAAACTATATGTTTGTTTTTTATTTCCTTAAATATGTACGATGCATGTAGTCATAGGTTTTTGGGTCAGGGGATTCAGTTTTGATAGTTTGAAAGTGATAATAATTGTAGTATTAAGAATAGTATTGCATTGTGACTAATATTTCTTAATTTATTTGGCATTGTGTTATTCGCTTTTCAGAGAAAGAAAAGGAACCATGGCTGCAAGGAAGGTCTCTGACGAAAAGCCTTTAAAGTTTAAATCTGCTTTGGAGACAGAAGTAAAATCATAAAAAACAATCCAGTTGACCTGCATCATTCATTATACTTCAAACAAATCAGATAAATTTAGGCCACTTAGTGATCATAGTTTTCGGACCATCCAAGAAAAGGAAAAAATCAGACAGAAAAGAGACTCGATCACATCTGTGATAAAATACCAACCACATTTTACAAGCACTTGCATGGAACTCATGTTTGGTGTTACAAGAACTTTACCAATATGTGTCAAAGATTTTGAAAAGAAAACATGACATGAACGACATGGAACCCTCTACTTCAAGACCAAAGAGAGTAAACATGTCAACGAGAGGGGATGAATCCTCTCCACTGTTCTCTAAGGCTGTCTGTTTGATATGCAACAAATACAGAAAGAAGGTCAAAGGTAGCATTGAAATTCTGATCATGTGTCAAACTCATACTGCATAACATACGCTCAAAGCAACTGCAGAGAAACTAAACGACTACAAAATGATAGGACTGATTGCAGATGAAAGCCAGAGAGGCACACTATCATCCCACTTGTAGAAGGAACTACACAAGGGAGGATGATCATAATAAAATTAAGACAGTGCATATTAAAGTCGAACAAGAACAAGAAGCTCACCAAGCTGCTGCCTTTTAATATCTGTGCCTGTAGTATGTTAATGTGAGTATCATAAAAGGGGGAAATGTTACAAGAGTAACAATGTTGAAGGAAAAATACCTTCTATTCATGCAAGAACAAAGACCTGACTTCTATAATCCCTGTTACAAGACCGATACACTGAAAGACAAACTTCAGAAAAAGTATGGTAGGATGCTGCAGTTTTGGCAACCAAATTACAAGAGCGAGACGGTATATTACTCAGAGATACCACAAGGTCAAGCCATAGAAGTTGCACTCGAAGTTGCTGCAGAGCTGAGTACGTTCAAGGAACATTTCAGATGGTGGAAATGGAGAGCAACGAGTTGTTAGTGCACAAACACACTAGAAAATCTGAAATTATCTCCAGTGAACAATATGTACAGCAAGTAGTAGACGCTTTTCAAAATTTCATAAATCCATTCGAAGTTGAAGACAAGGAATTGTTATACTGTCTTTCGTCAGGTACATCTGCTCCCAGAGATGCTGAACAACAACTGTTTGATGCTGGCAGGTTTGGCAACAAATATTTGAAGATTTTATCCAAGAAAGACTTGTCAAGAAGGAGAAAAGTTTTAATGATCCTATCAAAAGGCAAAACCTTAAGACCTTTGCCTCCACTGTAAAGTATGCTACTGTCAAAAGCAAAGAAAAGAAAGCCAAACAAATCAAATCAGAAAGAAATGTATTAGGTCAAGTTGTGTTACTGGCTACACAGTTTAACTTAGACATGGAGAAGGTGATGAGCTGTCCACTAGGACCTGTTCAGGTCGTTAGCAACAGCAGAGGGAGCACCTGTCAGAACCGACAAGGCCAAGCTGCTCCATGCTCTGGAAACATAACATGTCCTCGCAAAAAGACCAGAATTAGAGAGTATTAACTGTGTTATCGACGGAAATGCTGTGTTACAAGCTCAAGAAGCACTTCCATCAACATTTGGTGAACTGGCTGAAAAGGTGTTTGACCAACTACCCAGAGTAGTCGTACTGATTTTGTCACAGGCACCAACAAACCACGTTCCATTAAATATTGTGAGAGGAGGCGTAGAGGAACCTCAGAGCCTTATTTGCTCAAAGGTAGTCTGACTAAAGTGCCACACAACTGGAAGAAATTTACGTACGTATACAATTCAGAAAACAAGCAGCGGCTTATCCAATTCCCCTTGGAAGAGTGGAAAAAAGACAAGTATGCAATGAAATTGAAGGACAGAGCTGTTTTCTTTGTGAACGGGCTTGACAGCACTTGAATCACAAGTTCAGATGGACTCATCACAGAAGCAGAAATAGTGCAAGACCTGAAGTCGACGCAGGAGGAAGCAGACAGCAGAATAATCCTGCACGTGCTTCATATGGCCCATAAAGGCCCGTCCTGACGAGGGGCAGTTGCCCGCCGTGCAAATACTGTTACCATATCATACTAAGCAGCGGGATGACGTCATAAGCACATAAACGAAGGAAACAGATCTGGCAACAAACAGTGCTACCAGATGTTGCTGTGTGCCAGTTTCTACTCCGATCACCGGGCAAAGACTGGCGGGCAAACTTGTGTCCACACGAGGGGCAGTTGCCCGCCGGGCACTGCCCGTTGATCGTATATTCCTCGCTTGTTTAGCAGGGTTACCAGGTCGAACATTTGGTGGAGGGGTTTTGCCACTACCAGGCGCACATAGCAGACCGGGCACTCCAGGGCAGGCAGCGGCCGATAGCACAACCGGACTGAGAGTAGCACAACATAGGCTACAGCAAGGATGCTGTCTATAAAAGGTCAATTAACTGCACGGTGGCTTCCCTTGACCGCACCTGTTCTTTGCCACACGGGACAGACATGTTCTCCCGTCAGATGTATAGTGGAAATCTGAAACCGACTGCAAGGGAGTTCCGCAGGTTAACTTCGTGTGTCTGGCGACATGCTCTCCTTATACCAACCATCAAACCAGCAGCCATCGCCTCGCCCACGGGCAAGGGCACTTGGATGATTTGATTTGCCCGTAGTTTTCCCGCTTCTCACGTCATCTTCGTTCCCACCATCAAAACAGTTGAAGCAGTATGATATCTGGTAACAGTGTTTGCACGGCGGGCAACTGCCCCTCGTCTGGACGGGGCTTAACACGGTAGCGGACAAAACAATTGTTGTCAGATCACCTGATACAGATGTTTTTACCTTACTGCTGAAGTTTGCACAACAGATAGACCAGCCTTTGTTGTTTGATACTGGAACTGGTAACAAAAGACGCCTGATACATGTGCAGAAGGTCATAGACGAAGCAGGACAGGAGCTTTGCGAAGTCTTGCTATCCTTGCATGCATATTCTCGATGTGATACAGTGAGCGCCTTTGTAATGAATGGAAGTTACTGGCTTTGAAATTGCTGAGGTAGAACCCTGAGTTTTTTTCTATCTGCAAAGCTTTAGGAGGTAGCCCAAACATACATGAAGATACTTTTATCAATCTAGAACGACTTACATGCTTACTGTACCGAAAGTCCTCACCTTATACATCACTTGACAAGCTACGGCATGATTTATTTCAGCCGAGATACAGCCCGAAGTCAGGAGTTTTCTCTGACTGTGATGGGATAGACATGAGACTTCTGCCCCCATGTCAGATCTGGGGGAGGCGGTGGCTGAGTCGACAGAGTGACGGCACCGCGTTCAGGGGGACGCGAGTTCAATCCCCGCCCGGTGCCACCAAGCTGGGATTTTTCAACCGCCGCCGAGTGGCTTAAAACTACCCACATGCTGTCCAGAAAACCACCTATCAACCCGGACTCTAGATTCTAGGATTAAAGATGAGCTCCGGGAGGGCAGCATGAGCCAATGCAAGATGGCGCCACTATGAACACTCGCCTGCGCCAGAACGGGCTGGGCCGACCATCAGGTTCCACAGGGAAGAAACCTACCGGCGCAATAGGCCGTAACGTAAAAAAAAAAAAAAAGAGAGAGAGAGAACATAAAGAGAGCAAACTACCAGGCACTAATATGGGACAGAGCAGATCAGGCAATTCCTGATGTACCCAGATTCCCTCCTCCCCTTAGCCCTAACGGCAGCACCGCCGTCTCATCTGTCTCTAAGGCTGAACTCTTAGCTCAAACTTTCTGTAAGAACTCAACCCTGGACGATTCTAGGCATATTCCTCCTACTCATCCCCCCCTCTGACTCCTTTATGCCTGTTATTAAGATTCTTCCTATTGGTGTTTTCTATGCCCCCTCTGGCCTTAACTCTCAGAAAGCTTATGGACTTGATGGAGTGCCTCCTATTGTCCTTAAAAACTGTGCTTCCGTGCTGACACCCTGCCTGGTCAAACTCTTTCGTCTCTGCCTATCAACATCTACCTTTCCTTCCTGCTGGAAGTACGCCTTCATATAGCCTGTGCCTAAGAAGGGTAAATGTTCCAATCCCTCAAACTACCGCCCTATTGCTTTACTTTCCTGTCTATCTAAAGCTTTTGAATCAATCCTTAACCGGAAGATTCAAAAGCATCTTTCCACTTCTGACCTTCTATCTGATCGTCAGTATGGGTTCCGCAAGGGCGTTCTACTGGCGATCTTCTTGCTCTCTTAACTGACTCTTGGTCATCCTCTCATAGCCGTTTCGGGGAAACTTTCTCAGTTGCGCTAGACATATCGAAAGCTTTCGATTGAGTCTGGCACAAGTCTTTGCTTTCTAAACTGCCCTTTTTCGGTTCTTATCCTATTCTCTGTTCCTTTATCTCCAATTTCCTTGCCGGCCGTTCGATCTCTGCTGTGGTAAACGGCCACTGTTCTTCCCCTAAACCTATCAACAGCGGTGTTCCACAGGGCTTTGTCCTATCACCCACTCTCTTCCTGTTATTCATCAATGATCTTTCCATAACAAACTGTCCTGTCCACTCATACGCCAGCGATTCCACTCTGCATTATTCAACTTCTTTCAATAGAAGACCATCCCAACAAGAAGTACACGACTCCAGACTGGAGGCTGCAGAACGCTTAAACTCAGACCTTGCTATCGGGGAGGCGGTGGCTGAACGGATAGCGAGACGGCCCCGCGTTCAGGACGACGCGAGTTCAGTCCCCGACCGGTGCCACAAAGCTGGGATTTTTCAGCCGCCGACGAGTGGCTTAAAACTATGCACATGCTGTCCAGAAGATCACCTATCCACCCGGATTCTAGATTCTAGGATTAAAGATGAGCTCCGAGAGGGCAGCATAAGCCAATGCAAGATGGCGCCACTATAAACACTCGCCTGCGCCAGAATGGGCTGGGCCGACCATCAGGCCCCACCGGGACCACCGGGAAGAGGCTTTGGACCGACCATCAGGATCCACCAGGAAGAAGCCTACCGGCGCAATAGGCCAAGACGTAAAAAAAACAAAATCCGATGGGGGTAAAGGAACCTTGTGTCCTTCAATGCCTCAAAAACTCAATTTCTCCACCCATCAGCTCGACACAATCTTCGAAACACCTATCCCCTATTCTTCGACAACACTCAGCTGTCACCATCTTCAACACTAACGGCCGTACCATTAGGCAGCCTCTAAACCTTTATCCTCCTCTTCCCTTAAGCGGGCACCTGGCACCTGGCACCTGGCCTTTCTCTCTCTCTCTCTCTCTCTCTCTCTCTCTCTCTCTCTCTCATTATTTCTCTCTCTCTCTCTCTCTCTCTCTCTCTCTCTCTCTCTCTCTCTCTCTCTCTGTATTTCTGTATTACACTTTATTTCTCTTTTCTTTCTTTGTTTATCTTCCTCTTTCTTAAGTTGTTACTGATTGTAGAAAGGAAATAAGAGAGAGGCACAGGGAAAAATTATGGTAAAATAATGTTTCAGTAAGAATTGAAACAAACAAATTGGAGATTACTACTTTTTTTAGTAGTGTGAAATAAGGTCAAGGCGGAGCAGTTGGGGAGAAGTGGGCGGGGGTGTGAACCTTCATTAGGCGAGAAGACGGGAGGGGAGGAGGAGGAGGAGGAGGAGGAGGGGAATAGATGGAGGGAGGGAGGAGGAGGGAGGAAGGGAAACATGGGAATGCAGGCAACAGAAAGCCTATTGGCTCATTACGAGGTCGCCCGCTTGGGTGATTTAATCTGCTCGACCGCCACTTGGGGCATGATGAGCAAATGAAAGCACCTCGATATTGAGGAGCAGATGAAAGCACCTCGTTATTAAGTTTACTCCCGACCCAGCGAAATGAGGGTCGATTCTATATTTGAAGGAGTTGATGGTATTCGCATTTACTACTTCTGAGGCGAGATTGTTCCAGTGGCGGATGACTCGGTTTGAAAAGAAACTCCTTCCAATGTCAGTGTTACATCGACTCGACTGAATGGGTAGACCGTTATTTCTAGTTCTTGAGTTGGCTTGCAGTTCAAAGAATTTGGAGTAATCGACGTTATTGAACTTTTTCAGATACTTGAAGACTTGAATCATATCCCCTCGCAGGCGTCTTTTCTCCAATGTAAAGAGATTGAGTCACTTGAGTCGTTCCTCGTACGGTTGAGCCCTTAAGGTTGGAATCATCTTGTGGCGCTTCGTTGAATCCTTTCCAGTAAAGCAAAGTCCTTTCTGTAATTAGGAAACCAGAACTGTACTGCATACTCGAGGTGCGGTCTTATCATGGAATTATACAAGGCTAGCATCACGTCTGGTGTTTTACACTCGAAGTACCTCGCTATGAACCCGAGCATAGTGTTGGCTTTGTTGTATGCTTTTTACAGTGATTCGCGTGTTTCAGGTCACTGCTGATAGTGACTCCAAGATCCTTTTCCTCCTGCATCGCCTGCAGAGGTTTCCCATTCATGATGTATGTGTGGTTACTATTTTGGGACCCAATGTGCATGCCTTTGCATTTGTCAACATTAAAAGATATTTGCCATTTTTACGACCACTCGATAATGTGATTGAGGTCTTTCTGAATGATTTCGCAGTCGGTCTTTGTGAGGGCCTTTCCCCCACCTTGGTGTCATCAGCATGGGAGGAAACTGAAAGAAGGAAGGGAAAGAAAGAAATACAACTGAAGCAAAAAGTGTGTGTGTGTGTGTGTGTGTGTGTGTGTGTGTGTGTGTGTGACAAAGACGGAACAAGAGAGAGAGAGAGAGAGAGAGAGAGAGAGAGAGAGAGAGAGAGAGAGAGAGAGAGAGAGAGAGAGAGAGAGAGAGAGAGAGAGAGAGAGAGAGAGTGTGTCACCTGTCCTCAGGGGCTGACCTCACACTCTCATCAGAGTAAATTTTGGGACCGTTAAGACGGGGACGAGGAGGGGTGGGGAAAGCAGGTACGAGGAGAGTGAGGTGGCTATGGACGATGAATTGGTAAAAAAATGAAAAGATTAGAAAAACAGAGAGCCCAGCTCAGGCGTCCGAGTGACAACGCCCCGACTGTACCTTGACTCTCTTCTTAAGAAGCTCTCTTATTATTCCTTTTCAAATCTTCTATTTCATTTTATATCTCACATTCGTCCTTTACTCTTTTTCTTTCAACGTTATTTTTTTCACGTTAGTTCCGCATTGACACGTATCACCTTCCTTGCTGTAATTTCCGCCTTTCGTCGTCTCCTCCTCCTCCTCCTCCTCCTTTTGGTTTTCGTGTTTCACCGGCTGACACACGCTTTATCTCATTTTTCATCTCTATCTTCTCCCACTCTGCACACCTCTTCAGTCAGTCAGTCGCCTTTCAAGTCTTTTTTAAGCGACTTTCCTCTTTTTATGCCTCTTCAAATCTTGTCTTTCATTTGATTCCTCGTCTTTCGCTCTTTTTTTTTTATTTTCAATGTTGTCTTTTTCATGTTAAGCCCCGTTCACACTTTGCCGACTCTGGGCCACGACAACCCAGAGACTTCTGGATTGGACAAGTCGGCTCCCACGCTCCAGGAATTGGGGGAGATTTTGGGGGGCATCTTGGTGTCGGCTACCATGATTGCCGACTGTCTGGGATATTCGGCCAACTATAAATATAGTTGCCAGCATGTCCGCGACATGCTGCCAACTAGTCTCAAGACAAGTCTCAACGGTCATTTTTTGAAATGGCGCCATGTCTGCGACAGCCACGAATCTGCCGACCGATTAGCCGACAGTCGCAGACAGTCTTGCAGTTTGTCTGTCAACTGGTTGGCCGACTAGCTGGCCGACAGTTACCAAGGAGTTGGCGGATGATCTTCGCGACTATCTTGGCGACAACCTTGCCGACTGTCGCCGAATTCTACCCAAAATTTTAAAAGGACATTTTGGCCGTAGACATCTTAATTAGTAGAAATCTTCATGGGTCCTGGAGTATATAGGCTGTGATGGGCCGAGACTCCCCTGTGTCTACTTCTGGCGTTGCCACCCTTTCCTTAAAATACGGAATCGCTCTGTAATCCAGAATGAAATGTAGCGTTCCGTTTTGAACCAATACGGAGCGCCATTTGTTCCGCATTTTGTTATTTGAATGGTCAAGCAGATGATACTCAGTATCTTAATATTGTAGTGAGCGCATTTGTCGGTCAATCACAAAACCAGTCCGTAAAATTTGTCAAGGCTCGTCCTAAAATACGTGTAAAATACGCGACGTAACGTCACTCCCCCCTCCCTCTTGCCTCCACCAGCAGCGTGCTGCGGCTGTCACTCATTGCATGCTCGAGAAATCTTAGGGTGGCCACCCGTTCCTTTAAATATGGATCCATTCCATATTGGAGAGTGGGATGTTGCGTTATACATTTTTCTGACCTCAGGGTGGCAACCCTACTGTAGTTGTGTCATTCAACACAAGAAAGAGGCAGCAGGAGCGCGTGCGTGTTGTGAGGCTCCCAAACGTGTGCCAGTGAAACGTAACCATGCCCAGGAGTTGTTGTTGTGCTTGTGATTGGAAAATGAAAATATAAATTTCCTGATGGCGTCAGTGTTAGCCAATATTTCTGAGCCGACAGTCGTCACCAACGTGCTTCATTAGGCAAAGATTGTCGTCAGAACAGTCTCTCATCATTCTGAACTAGTCGACACCGACGACTTCCGACAGGAAATGATAGAAATTTGAAAAATGGCCCCGACAGTCGTCACAACTGTCTCCAGACAAGCCAAGACTGTTGACGACAGTTCGTTTTGGAAAGAAGATCATCAATGAACAACAGAAAGAGTGAGAGATAGGACAGAACTCTGTGGGACACCACTGTTAATAGGTTTAGGGGAAGGACAGTGACCGTCCACCACAGCAGAAACAGAACGGTCAGAAAGGAAACTGGAGATAAAGGTACAGAGAGAAGGATAGAAACCGTAGGAGGGTAGTTTGGAAAGCAAAGATTTGTGCCAGACCCTGTCAAAAACTTTTGATATGTCCAGCGCAATAGTAAAGGTTTCACCGAAACGGCTAAGGGAGGATGACCAAGAGTCAGTTAGGAAGGCAAGGAGATCACCAGTAGAACGCCCCTCGCGGAACCCATACTGGCGATCAGATAGAAGGTCAGAAGTGGAAAGGTGCTTTTGAATCTTCCGGGTAAGGACTGGTTCAAAAGCTTTAGATAGACAAGAAAGTAAAGATAGAGGACGGTAGTTTGAGGGGTTGGAACAGTCACCCTTCTTAGGCACAGGCTGTATGAAGACTTACTTCCAGCAGGAAGGAAAGGTAGATGTTGACAGGCAGAGGCGAAAGAGTTTGACCAGGCAGGGTGACAGCACGGAGGCACAGTTTCTAAGGACAATAGGAGGCACTCCATGAGGTCCATAAGCCTTCTGAGGATTGAGGCCAGAGAGGGCATAGAAAACATCATTTGGAAGAATTTTAATAACAGGCGATATCCCCACTATAAATAGTATTAAATATTAAAATAATTTGATGGTTCTTTGTCAGGATTAACTATATAAGTTGATATATGAAATATCTGGAAATCATGGAAAATGGGTAAATACAGAGAGAGACAGACATTATAAAATTTTAAATGGCAATATCTCAAAACGATTTTTTTCCTCTTAAAAATTCGTGGAGAATTCAGACCTCAATATATTTATTTGTGCTTTGGCATGTTTGTTCAGGATGATGGATACAAGAATCGTAAAGGATGATTTTTTTCAAAGGCAAATAGCAGGCGTGCAAGATGGGGTAAACTGCATGTTCCTTGCAATGAGCGGTCATGCATGATCAAGCACTGGTGACATTTCATGAACTATGAGGAGTTTCAAGAAACTAAACCTATACAGTTATTAGGCTATCATATAGGTATACACATACATAAGCATTCTTCTGTCATACATGTAATAATGGCTGTGTCATGATTTTCATAAATTTCGTCATGCTGTCATGACACTCTATGACACCATGCATTTCTCTATTTATCTTTTATTGTGTCGCTCTATTAGCCAATACCTACTCATCTAAAGCCCCGTTCACACAGTGCCGACTCTGGGCCACGACAACCCACGACTCTAGGGTACACGAGGTCTTAGGTGTTGATGTGAAAGGATCGGGCATGTCTTGAAAGAGGACTTGAGAATGCTGTGCCGACGTCGTGACGGGAGTCTGGAGTCGTGAGGAGCAGCGCAAAAAAGTATTGCATGCTAAACTTTCACGACAAGAGTCGGCAAGAGTCTGGACCGACCGTCACTTCCGGATGAGGTCTGAGGGAGGTCTAGGGCAGTCGTGACGACTGTCGTCAACAGTCTTGGCTTATCTTGAGACAGTCGTGACGACTGTCGGGGCCATTTTTCTAATTTTTACCTTTTCCTGTCGGCACAGTCGTCTGTGCCGACTACTTAAGAATGGTGAGGGACTGTCATGACGACAGTCTTCGCTTAATGAAGGACGTTCATGACGACTGTCGGCTCAGAAATATTGGCTAACACTGCCGCCATCAAGAAATTTTTATTTTTATTTTGCAATCACAAGCACAACTTCTGGGCATGGTTACGTTTCGCTGGCACAAACTTGGGAGCCGCACAGTACGCACGCACTCCTTTTGCCTCGATCTCTCTTGTGTTGAATAACATAACTAGGGTTGCCACCCTGAGGTCAGAAAAATGTGGAATGCAACATCTCACTCTCCAATACGGAATGGATCAATATTTAAAGGAACGGGTGGCAACCATAAATTTTCTCGAGCATGCAATGAGTGACAGCCGCAGCACGCTGCTGGTGGAGGCAAGAGGGAGGGGGGAGGGACGTTACGTCGCGTATTTTACACGTATTTTAGGACGAACTTTTCACAAATTTTACGGGCTGGTTTTGTGATTAACCAAAAATGCGCTCACTACAATTTTAAGATACTGAATTTTATCTGCTTGACCATTCAGATAACAAAATACTGTACGGAACAAATGACGTACCGTATTGGTTCAAAACGGAACGATACATTTCATTCTCGAATACAAAGCGATTCCGTATTTTAAGGAACGGCAAAGCTGCCGCCAAGACAGTCGCCAAGACAGTCGCGAAGACTGTCAGGAAGACCGTCGGCCACCTTCTTGGCAACTGTCGACCAGCTAGTCGGCCAAACAGTTGACAGACTATCTGGAAGACTGTCGTCAAGACTGTCTGCGACTGTTGGCCAATCGGTCGGCAGATTCGTGGTTGTCGAAGACATGGCGCAATATAAAAAAAACAAAAAACGTTGAGACTCGTCTTGAGACTAATTGGCAGCATGTCGCAGACATGCTGCCAATGTCCCAGACAGTCGGCAGTCATGGAGCGTGGGACCTGACTTGTCAAATCCAGAAGTCTCTGGGTTGTCGTGGCCCAGAGTCGGCACAGTGTGAATGGGGCTATAGGCAAACCGCGGATTGCACGAAGCTGGGTACGATGTCGGAGGTATGATTAGGTTCAGTAACTCATCATCGTTCCCTTCGTACTCTTCTATATTCCGGTTCGTAAACACACGCCTCAAGGGAGGCGGCGGTTGAATGTCAGCGTCCTGGCGTGACGTCCAGTAAGACGCATGTTGACGTCACGCCCGCCGCTACAAACAAGCTGACAATTTTTCAGTCACCGCCGAGTGGCCTAAGACTACCCACATCTGTCCTGAAGACCACCCATCAATACGGACTCCTAGATTCTCTTTAAAAGAAGATCAAAGATGAGCTCTGAGGAGCAGAATGGGCAAGCAAGATGGCACCACTATAAACAGTTGCCTGTGCCATAGCGGGGTGGGGCTGACCATCAGGCCCACCAAGAGAGCCCACCGGCGCCAAAGGCGAAACGTTAAACAAAAGTAATTTTAGACGCTTTCGACTATCAAGGCAACTATTTCCAAGGCCACAAGATGATACGTCAAGTTCTCATGAGTGCTTCCCACGCTCATGGTACAGAGGCTTTGTCACACTACCACCAGGGTCATAATAGACAGGAAGAAAAAGTTAAATTTACAGTTGGAGCCCTTCAAAAAAATAATAGTAAAGGTTTATACCTTTTTGTGATCCTTAGGGACTATAGATAACATTTCTGGATGATAACATCAAAATCAGGCTGTGCGTTTTTTTATTAGCAATTTGCCAAGATGGTTGCCGCCGATACCTCGCACAACAAGTACGCGGCATATTTCAAGATCAAATGACCGATTTTGAAGTTCTTGGAGTAAATTTCATGGTTTTAGGGTGCTGAGTCGACTTATGAGGTGTTTGAGTCGATTTGAGGTCAATATCACACGGTATGGTGTAGGTCAGGGGGGGGTGATTTGATATCACAACCCAGAATACCACATGTACTGTAGGCTATGTAGCGTAAACATAAGTTTTTTTTTCCTACCTTTCAGAGAATGAATACGTTGTGCCCGTGAGGACAGTGTAAAACATGAAGTAAAAAGTATTGTGCAAACATCACCTTCATAGGGACTCATAGGTACGTAGAGTAGCGGACAGTATTCATGTTCTGGCCATGAACCTTTCGGAGTAAAGAGAATGAATCCCTACTTCCCGTATCAAAGTCACGGGACTAAACAATGCAATCTTTACCGATCAGTTTATTGAGACCACCTACATGAGACTTGGTCATGGGCCAGGAGGAGCCACTGGTATGGTTGTCAACGATTGCCAAATGACTACCTGGGCACTCAGCTTTGCCACTTGTGGTCAACTTATAAACATTCTTGAGAAGATGACAGAGAGAGAATCACCAAAAGCTAAACGCCATAAAGAAGAATCAATCAAGCGAATTGAAGCTGATTACAAGGATAGAGAGAGCATCCAGAAATCGCTATCCCTAGCTGTTGATCCCTTGGAACCAGACCAACATCCTGAATATTATAACTGGCGAGGTGGCGCATCCTGATGTCAATGCACATGATGCTTAAACATTGGGAGAAACATACTGAATGATTCTCGGAAGAGCTGGCCCACTGGATGTGGACCAATACATGTTTTGTCTTGGGTCCAAGAAAAAGCATGTATTGCTTGGTGAGAACAAACTATATGACCAAGACATGATCTATGCAAGAATTATAGGACTAATGTCAAGTAACAGGGAGATCAATATCAACTCCTGTTTGAAGACAAAGCTCGCTACCTATCCCCCATCCATGTTCGACTCTGCAGGGCTAATGCGTGTTGCCAAGAAATCAACTCTTACAGCCGAGTCACACATGCGCGGTTCAGCGATACGGTTCATTGCGGGTAGCTATCCGCAATGAAACGTATATCCATCCGCCATAATCCGCCACTATCCGTAACATTCCGCACGGAACCGTGGAGGGGCTGCGGTTGGTTTAAAATGTTCAAAACTACCGTCTCTGAGCGCTCAACCCTGCAGACAGACACATTCATCTTTGATGTATCTGCACTATTGTGGACCATAAACTGGCCAACAGGGGAGCTACAAATGTTCATCAATGCTTTAAGGGTGTATGTAACGCAGTCTTTGATGGTGGGCAATGCTGTGTTTGTCTTTGATAGGTATTTCGAAGACAGCACAAAGGCACACCTCCGTCAGCTACGACAAGAGAAACAGGGCATGAGCAGAGGCCACGTTCTCAGACCTGATATGCCTGCGCCTCCCAAGCAGAGCATCCTCGGTGTCATCAGAAACGAAATTCAACTGAACAAAATGGTTGCAGAAGCTCTCATGGATCCCGAGTTCTACATCCCAGCTACTCAAAATGGACACAGTCTCACCATAGCAGGTGTGAAGGACGTGCCAAGTGAAATTAAGAATGGAGTGAGGACTGAATGTGTAGACTTGATGTCCAGTCATGAGGAAGCTGGTCCCATAATTGCTCAGCATGCAATATCACGTTGCCTCTGCCAAGAAAACGTCAAGGTCATTTCTGATGATGCTGATGTGTTTGCTCTTCTTTTATATCTTTACGTTCCACAGAAATGCAGAAGTGCCTTGTACATGAGCTCACCGCAAGTGGGACGGGCAGTAGTTGATGTTAAAGCAACAGTTGAAAAGCACCCATGCGCTTCAAAGTTCATTTTGCCACTTCACGCCTTGACTGGGTCAGACACCGTTGCTGCCACCTATGGCATTGGGAAAAAACGAGCACTGAAGGCTCTACAGATCATCAATCCAGAGAGTCTCTCTGTTGTAGGTGACACCACAGCAGAGTTGGATGAAGTTTTTACATTTGCAACAGCATTCCTGTGTGCCTGTTTTGGTAAAACATCTATTCAACTTGCAAAAGCATGACACTGTCGTACCAAAATGTGGAAGAAGAAGATTGGCTCTGGGACCACGATCAAACTGTGCACTATCCCACCGACGTCAGAAGCAGCCTTAGAAAACATCAGGCGAGCACATTACCGGGTGGCCCGCTGGCGTGAAGCCTTGTCAGGTGTACCACCAACTCTTAAGGCAACAGAGCATGGGTGGGAAGAAGAAGGGACTTTCCTCAAACCCAGGACAGTCTCATCTGGTATCAAGCCGGCCCCAGATAAAGTCCTAGAAATGGTTTGTTGTCGGTGTGAGGCATCCCGTTGTAAAGGTGGAAACTGTGAGTGTAGTAGAATAGGTTGCACTATCATTTGTGCATGTGAAAGTGGGTCATCACGCATGAAACCGTTGATTAGCAAATGTGATGTGGAGGAGAATGACACTGATGAAAATTGCGATGATGATGTAGATGGGAGTGCTCATAATTATGGTGCTGTTTAAGATGATCATGGTAACGTTAGTGAGTATTGATTTAATGTATTATATATGTACACTGTGTATGCAATCAAAAGATAAAGCTTGATACAAAATAAATATTGTGACTTGTACCACACCTAGACTCAATGCTCCTAAACACGATTATTTACACAAAATTCCTTAAAATTGGCCAAGTAATGTTCAACACAATATAATTCATGCGCTTGGCCGGAAATAACCTTTACCTCATCGCATGATATCGACCTCAAATCGATTCAAACACCTCCTAAGTCGACTCAGCATCATAAAAAAACATGAGATTGACTCCAAGAACTTCAAAACCGGTCCATTAGTTCGTGAGACATGCCACGTAGGTACTTGTTGTGCGAGGTATCGGCGGCCATCTTGGCAATATGCTAATAAAAAAAAAACGCACAGCCTGATTTTGATGTTATCATCCAGAAATGGTATCTATAGTCCCTAAGGATCACAAAAATATATAAACCTTTACTATTATTATTTGAAGGGTCCAACTGGCTTTCTTCCCGACTAAAAATAAATGTAAGGAAAAGGGTAAGGAAAAAAAAGATAAGGTAAGGTAATTAAGGTAAGGAGTAGGGTAAGGTCAGGTAACGTAAGGTAAGGCAAGCTAACGTAATAGTCCATGGGCCAGCCCCTAACCCCACCCCCCCTAGATATTTTTGGTGGTGGTGTTTTTCGGGTACTATGGAGCACCCTTATTGACCATTTTGAAAGTGTCAATAATCGCAGTTCGCAAAAACTATATGTTTGTTTTTTATTTCCTTAAATATGTACGATGCATGTAGTCATAGGTTTTTGGGTCAGGGGATTCAGTTTTGATAGTTTGAAAGTGATAATAATTGTAGTATTAAGAATAGTATTGCATTGTGACTAATATTTCTTAATTTATTTGGCATTGTGTTATTCGCTTTTCAGAGAAAGAAAAGGAACCATGGCTGCAAGGAAGGTCTCTGACGAAAAGCCTTTAAAGTTTAAATCTGCTTTGGAGACAGAAGTAAAATCATAAAAAACAATCCAGTTGACCTGCATCATTCATTATACTTCAAACAAATCAGATAAATTTAGGCCACTTAGTGATCATAGTTTTCGGACCATCCAAGAAAAGGAAAAAATCAGACAGAAAAGAGACTCGATCACATCTGTGATAAAATACCAACCACATTTACAAGCACTTGCATGGAACTCATGTTTGGTGTTACAAGAACTTTACCAATATGTGTCAAAGATTTTGAAAAGAAAACATGACATGAACGACATGGAACCCTCTACTTCAAGACCAAAGAGAGTAAACATGTCAACGAGAGGGGATGAATCCTCTCCACTGTTCTCTAAGGCTGTCTGTTTGATATGCAACAAATACAGAAAGAAGGTCAAAGGTAGCATTGAAATTCTGATCATGTGTCAAACTCATACTGCATAACATACGCTCAAAGCAACTGCAGAGAAACTAAACGACTACAAAATGATAGGACTGATTGCAGATGAAAGCCAGAGAGGCACACTATCATCCCACTTGTAGAAGGAACTACACAAGGGAGGATGATCATAATAAAATTAAGACAGTGCATATTAAAGTCGAACAAGAACAAGAAGCTCACCAAGCTGCTGCCTTTTAACATCTGTGCCTGTAGTATGTTAATGTGAGTATCATAAAGGAAATGTTACAAGAGTAACAATGTTGAAGGAAAAATACCTTCTATTCATGCAAGAACAAAGACCTGACTTCTATAATCCCTGTTACAAGACCGATACACTGAAAGACAAACTTCAGAAAAAGTATGGTAGGATGCTGCAGTTTTGGCAACCAAATTACAAGAGCGAGACGGTATATTACTCAGAGATACCACAAGGTCAAGCCATAGAAGTTGCACTCGAAGTTGCTGCAGAGCTGAGTACGTTCAAGGAACATTTCAGATGGTGGAAATGGAGAGCAACGAGTTGTTAGTGCACAAACACACTAGAAAATCTGAAATTATCTCCAGTGAACAATATGTACAGCAAGTAGTAGACGCTTTTCAAAATTTCATAAATCCATTCGAAGTTGAAGACAAGGAATTGTTATACTGTCTTTCGTCAGGTACATCTGCTCCCAGAGATGCTGAACAACAACTGTTTGATGCTGGCAGGTTTGGCAACAAATATTTGAAGATTTTATCCAAGAAAGACTTGTCAAGAAGGAGAAAAGTTTTAATGATCCTATCAAAAGGCAAAACCTTAAGACCTTTGCCTCCACTGTAAAGTATGCTACTGTCAAAAGCAAAAGAAAAGCCAAACAAATCAAATCAGAAAGAAATGTATTAGGTCAAGTTGTGTTACTGGCTACACAGTTTAACTTAGACATGGAGAAGGTGATGAGCTGTCCACTAGGACCTGTTCAGGTCGTTAGCAACAGCAGAGGGAGCACCTGTCAGAACCGACAAGGCCAAGCTGCTCCATGCTCTGGAAACATAACATGTCCTCGCAAAAAGACCAGAATTAGAGAGTATTAACTGTGTTATCGACGGAAATGCTGTGTTACAAGCTCAAGAAGCACTTCCATCAACATTTGGTGAACTGGCTGAAAAGGTGTTTGACCAACTACCCAGAGTAGTCGTACTGATTTTGTCACAGGCACCAACAAACCACGTTCCATTAAATATTGTGAGAGGAGGCGTAGAGGAACCTCAGAGCCTTATTTGCTCAAAGGTAGTCTGACTAAAGTGCCACACAACTGGAAGAAATTTACGTACGTATACAATTCAGAAAACAAGCAGCGGCTTATCCAATTCCCCTTGGAAGAGTGGAAAAAAGACAAGTATGCAATGAAATTGAAGGACAGAGCTGTTTTCTTTGTGAACGGGCTTGACAGCACTTGAATCACAAGTTCAGATGGACTCATCACAGAAGCAGAAATAGTGCAAGACCTGAAGTCGACGCAGGAGGAAGCAGACAGCAGAATAATCCTGCACGTGCTTCATATGGCCCATAAAGGCCCGTCCTGACGAGGGGCAGTTGCCCGCCGTGCAAATACTGTTACCATATCATACTAAGCAGCGGGATGACGTCATAAGCACATAAACGAAGGAAACAGATCTGGCAACAAACAGTGCTACCAGATGTTGCTGTGTGCCAGTTTCTACTCCGATCACCGGGCAAAGACTGGCGGGCAAACTTGTGTCCACACGAGGGGCAGTTGCCCGCCGGGCACTGCCCGTTGATCGTATATTCCTCGCTTGTTTAGCAGGGTTACCAGGTCGAACATTTAGTGGAGGGGTTTTGCCACTACCAGGCGCACATAGCAGACCGGGCACTCCAGGGCAGGCAGCGGCCGATAGCACAACCGGACTGAGAGTAGCACAACATAGGCTACAGCAAGGATGCTGTCTATAAAAGGTCAATTAACTGCACGGTGGCTTCCCTTGACCGCACCTGTTCTTTGCCACACGGGACAGACATGTTCTCCCGTCAGATGTATAGTGGAAATCTGAAACCGACTGCAAGGGAGTTCCGCAGGTTAACTTCGTGTGTCTGGCGACATGCTCTCCTTATACCAACCATCAAACCAGCAGCCATCGCCTCGCCCACGGGCAAGGGCACTTGGATGATTTGATTTGCCCGTAGTTTTCCCGCTTCTCACGTCATCTTCGTTCCCACCATCAAAACAGTTGAAGCAGTATGATATCTGGTAACAGTGTTTGCACGGCGGGCAACTGCCCCTCGTCTGGACGGGGCTTAACACGGTAGCGGACAAAACAATTGTTGTCAGATCACCTGATACAGATGTTTTTACCTTACTGCTGAAGTTTGCACAACAGATAGACCAGCCTTTGTTGTTTGATACTGGAACTGGTAACAAAAGACGCCTGATACATGTGCAGAAGGTCATAGACGAAGCAGGACAGGAGCTTTGCGAAGTCTTGCTATCCTTGCATGCATATTCTCGATGTGATACAGTGAGCGCCTTTGTAATGAATGGAAGTTACTGGCTTTGAAATTGCTGAGGTAGAACCCTGAGTTTTTTTCTATCTGCAAAGCTTTAGGAGGTAGCCCAAACATACATGAAGATACTTTTATCAATCTAGAACGACTTACATGCTTACTGTACCGAAAGTCCTCACCTTATACATCACTTGACAAGCTACGGCATGATTTATTTCAGCCGAGATACAGCCCGAAGTCAGGAGTTTTCTCTGACTGTGATGGGATAGACATGAGACTTCTGCCCCCATGTCAGATCTGGGGGAGGCGGTGGCTGAGTCGACAGAGTGACGGCACCGCGTTCAGGGGGACGCGAGTTCAATCCCCGCCCGGTGCCACCAAGCTGGGATTTTTCAACCGCCGCCGAGTGGCTTAAAACTACCCACATGCTGTCCAGAAAACCACCTATCAACCCGGACTCTAGATTCTAGGATTAAAGATGAGCTCCGGGAGGGCAGCATGAGCCAATGCAAGATGGCGCCACTATGAACACTCGCCTGCGCCAGAACGGGCTGGGCCGACCATCAGGTTCCACAGGGAAGAAACCTACCGGCGCAATAGGCCGTAACGTAAAAAAAAAAAAAAAAAGAGAGAGAGAGAACATAAAGAGAGCAAACTACCAGGCACTAATATGGGACAGAGCAGATCAGGCAATTCCTGATGTACCCAGATTCCCTCCTCCCCTTAGCCCTAACGGCAGCACCGCCGTCTCATCTGTCTCTAAGGCTGAACTCTTAGCTCAAACTTTCTGTAAGAACTCAACCCTGGACGATTCTAGGCATATTCCTCCTACTCATCCCCCCTCTGACTCCTTTATGCCTGTTATTAAGATTCTTCCTATTGGTGTTTTCTATGCCCCCTCTGGCCTTAACTCTCAGAAAGCTTATGGACTTGATGGAGTGCCTCCTATTGTCCTTAAAAACTGTGCTTCCGTGCTGACACCCTGCCTGGTCAAACTCTTTCGTCTCTGCCTATCAACATCTACCTTTCCTTCCTGCTGGAAGTACGCCTTCATATAGCCTGTGCCTAAGAAGGGTAAATGTTCCAATCCCTCAAACTACCGCCCTATTGCTTTACTTTCCTGTCTATCTAAAGCTTTTGAATCAATCCTTTACCAGAAGATTCAAAAGAACCTTTCCACTTCTAACCTTCTATCTAATCGTCAGTATGGGTTCCGCAAGGGGCGTTCTACTGGCGATCTTCTTGCTCTCTTAACTGACTCTTGGTCATCCTCTCATAGCCGTTTCGGTGAAACTTTCTATGTTGTGCTAGACATATCGAAAGCTTTCGATAGAGTCTGGCACAAGTCTTTGCTTTCTAAACTGCCCTCTTCCGGATTATATCCCTCTCTCTGTTCCTTTATCTCCAGTTTCCTTTCCGGCCGTTCTATCTCTGCGGTGGTAGACGGTCACTGTTCTTCCCCTAAACCTATTAACAGCGGTGTTCCACAGGGCTTTGTCCTATCACCCACTCTCTTCCTGTTATTCATCAATGATCTTTCCATTACAAACTGTCCTGTTCACTCATACGCCAGCGATTCCACTCTGCATTATTCAACTTCTTTCAATAGAAGACCATCCCAACAAGAAGTACACGACTCCAGACTGGAGGCTGCAGAACGCTTAAACTCAGACCTTGCTATCGGGGAGGCGGTGGCTGAACGGATAGCGAGACGGCCCCGCGTTCAGGACGACGCGAGTTCAGTCCCCGACCGGTGCCACAAAGCTGGGATTTTTCAGCCGCCGACGAGTGGCTTAAAACTATGCACATGCTGTCCAGAAGATCACCTATCCACCCGGATTCTAGATTCTAGGATTAAAGATGAGCTCCGAGAGGGCAGCATAAGCCAATGCAAGATGGCGCCACTATAAACACTCGCCTGCGCCAGAATGGGCTGGGCCGACCATCAGGCCCCACC
Organism: Eriocheir sinensis; assembly: GCF_024679095.1. Taxonomy (NCBI): domain Eukaryota; kingdom Metazoa; phylum Arthropoda; class Malacostraca; order Decapoda; family Varunidae; genus Eriocheir; species Eriocheir sinensis. The sequence continues at coordinate 195,064 of NW_026112103.1, forward strand.
GGGACCACCGGGAAGAGGCTTTGGACCGACCATCAGGATCCACCAGGAAGAAGCCTACCGGCGCAATAGGCCAAGACGTAAAAAAAACAAAATCCGATGGGGGTAAAGGAACCTTGTGTCCTTCAATGCCTCAAAAACTCAATTTCTCCACCCATCAGCTCGACACAATCTTCGAAACACCTATCCCCTATTCTTCGACAACACTCAGCTGTCACCATCTTCAACACTAACGGCCGTACCATTAGGCAGCCTCTAAACCTTTATCCTCCTCTTCCCTTAAGCGGGCACCTGGCACCTGGCACCTGGCCTTTCTCTCTCTCTCTCTCTCTCTCTCTCTCTCTCTCTCTCTCTCTCTCTCTCTCTCTCTCTCTCTCTCTCTCTCTCTCTCTCTCTCTCTCTCTCTCTCTCTCTCTCTCTCTCTCTCTCTCTCTCTCTCTCTCTCTCTCTCTCTCTCTCTCTCTGTATTTCTGTATTACACTTTATTTCTCTTTTTCTTTCTTTGTTTATCTTCCTCTTTCTTAAGTTGTTACTGATTGTAGAAAGGAAATAAGAGAGAGGCACAGGGAAAAATTATGGTAAAATAATGTTTCAGTAAGAATTGAAACAAACAAATTGGAGATTACTACTTTTTTTAGTAGTGTGAAATAAGGTCAAGGCGGAGCAGTTGGGGAGAAGTGGGCGGGGGTGTGAACCTTCATTAGGCGAGAAGACGGGAGGGGAGGAGGAGGAGGAGGAGGAGGAGGGGAATAGATGGAGGGAGGGAGGAGGAGGGAGGAAGGGAAACATGGGAATGCAGGCAACAGAAAGCCTATTGGCTCATTACGAGGTCGCCCGCTTGGGTGATTTAATCTGCTCGACCGCCACTTGGGGCATGATGAGCAGATGAAAGCACCTCGATATTGAGGAGCAGATGAAAGCACCTCGTTATTAAGTTTACTCCCGACCCAGCGAAATGAGGGTCGATTCTATATTTGAAGGAGTTGATGGTATTCGCATTTACTACTTCTGAGGCGAGATTGTTCCAGTGGCGGATGACTCGGTTTGAAAAGAAACTCCTTCCAATGTCAGTGTTACATCGACTCGACTGAATGGGTAGACCGTTATTTCTAGTTCTTGAGTTGGCTTGCAGTTCAAAGAATTTGGAGTAATCGACGTTATTGAACTTTTCAGAGACTTGAAGACTTGAATCATATCCCCTCGCAGGCGTCTTTTCTCCAATGTAAAGAGATTGAGTCACTTGAGTCGTTCCTCGTACGGTTGAGCCCTTAAGGTTGGAATCATCTTGTGGCGCTTCGTTGAATCCTTTCCAGTAAAGCAAAGTCCTTTCTGTAATTAGGAAACCAGAACTGTACTGCATACTCGAGGTGCGGTCTTATCATGGAATTATACAAGGCTAGCATCACGTCTGGTGTTTTACACTCGAAGTACCTCGCTATGAACCCGAGCATAGTGTTGGCTTTGTTGTATGCTTTTTACAGTGATTCGCGTGTTTCAGGTCACTGCTGATAGTGACTCCAAGATCCTTTTCCTCCTGCATCGCCTGCAGAGGTTTCCCATTCATGATGTATGTGTGGTTACTATTTTGGGACCCAATGTGCATGCCTTTGCATTTGTCAACATTAAAAGATATTTTCCATTTTTACGACCACTCGATAATGTGATTGAGGTCTTTCTGAATGATTTCGCAGTCGGTCTTTGTGAGGGCCTTTCCCCCACCTTGGTGTCATCAGCATGGGAGGAAACTGAAAGAAGGAAGGGAAAGAAAGAAATACAACTGAAGCAAAAAGTGTGTGTGTGTGTGTGTGTGTGTGTGTGTGTGTGTGTGTGACAAAGACGGAACAAGAGAGAGAGAGAGAGAGAGAGAGAGAGAGTGTGTCACCTGTCCTCAGGGGCTGACCTCACACTCTCATCAGAGTAAATTTTGGGACCGTTAAGACGGGGACGAGGAGGGGTGGGGAAAGCAGGTACGAGGAGAGTGAGGTGGCTATGGACGATGAATTGGTAAAAAAATGAAAAGATTAGAAAAACAGAGAGCCCAGCTCAGGCGTCCGAGTGACAACGCCCCGACTGTACCTTGACTCTCTTCTTAAGAAGCTCTCTTATTATTCCTTTTCAAATCTTCTATTTCATTTTATATCTCACATTCGTCCTTTACTCTTTTTCTTTCAACGTTATTTTTTTCACGTTAGTTCCGCATTGACACGTATCACCTTCCTTGCTGTAATTTCCGCCTTTCGTCGTCTCCTCCTCCTCCTCCTCCTCCTTTTGGTTTTCGTGTTTCACCGGCTGACACACGCTTTATCTCATTTTTCATCTCTATCTTCTCCCACTCTGCACACCTCTTCAGTCAGTCAGTCGCCTTTCAAGTCTTTTTTAAGCGACTTTCCTCTTTTTATGCCTCTTCAAATCTTGTCTTTCATTTGATTCCTCGTCTTTCGCTCTTTTTTTTTATTTTCAATGTTGTCTTTTTCATGTTAAGCCCCGTTCACACTTTGCCGACTCTGGGCCACGACAACCCAGAGACTTCTGGATTGGACAAGTCGGCTCCCACGCTCCAGGAATTGGGGGAGATTTTGGGGGGCATCTTGGTGTCGGCTACCATGATTGCCGACTGTCTGGGATATTCGGCCAACTATAAATATAGTTGCCAGCATGTCCGCGACATGCTGCCAACTAGTCTCAAGACAAGTCTCAACGGTCATTTTTTGAAATGGCGCCATGTCTGCGACAGCCACGAATCTGCCGACCGATTAGCCGACAGTCGCAGACAGTCTTGCAGTTTGTCTGTCAACTGGTTGGCCGACTAGCTGGCCGACAGTTACCAAGGAGTTGGCGGATGATCTTCGCGACTATCTTGGCGACAACCTTGCCGACTGTCGCCGAATTCTACCCAAAATTTTAAAAGGACATTTTGGCCGTAGACATCTTAATTAGTAGAAATCTTCATGGGTCCTGGAGTATATAGGCTGTGATGGGCCGAGACTCCTGTGTCTACTTCTGGCGTTGCCACCTTTCCTTAAAATACGGAATCGCTCTGTAATCCAGAATGAAATGTAGCGTTCCGTTTTGAACCAATACGGAGCGCCATTTGTTCCGCATTTTGTTATTTGAATGGTCAAGCAGATGATACTCAGTATCTTAATATTGTAGTGAGCGCATTTGTCGGTCAATCACAAAACCAGTCCGTAAAATTTGTCAAGGCTCGTCCTAAAATACGTGTAAAATACGCGACGTAACGTCACTCCCCCCTCCCTCTTGCCTCCACCAGCAGCGTGCTGCGGCTGTCACTCATTGCATGCTCGAGAAATCTTAGGGTGGCCACCCGTTCCTTTAAATATGGATCCATTCCATATTGGAGAGTGGATGTTGCGTTATACATTTTCTGACCTCAGGGTGGCAACCCTACTGTAGTTGTGTCATTCAACACAAGAAAGAGGCAGCAGGAGCGCGTGCGTGTTGTGAGGCTCCCAAACGTGTGCCAGTGAAACGTAACCATGCCCAGGAGTTGTTGTTGTGCTTGTGATTGGAAAATGAAAATATAAATTTCCTGATGGCGTCAGTGTTAGCCAATATTTCTGAGCCGACAGTCGTCACCAACGTGCTTCATTAGGCAAAGATTGTCGTCAGAACAGTCTCTCATCATTCTGAACTAGTCGACACCGACGACTTCCGACAGGAAATGATAGAAATTTGAAAAATGGCCCCGACAGTCGTCACAACTGTCTCCAGACAAGCCAAGACTGTTGACGACAGTTCGTTTTGGAAAGAAGATCATCAATGAACAACAGAAAGAGTGAGAGATAGGACAGAACTCTGTGGGACACCACTGTTAATAGGTTTAGGGGAAGGACAGTGACCGTCCACCACAGCAGAAACAGAACGGTCAGAAAGGAAACTGGAGATAAAGGTACAGAGAGAAGGATAGAAACCGTAGGAGGGTAGTTTGGAAAGCAAAGATTTGTGCCAGACCCTATCAAAAACTTTTGATATGTCCAGCGCAATACTAAAGGTTTCACCGAAACGGCTAAGGGAGGATGACCAAGAGTCAGTTAGGAAGGCAAGGAGATCACCAGTAGAACGCCCCTCGCGATCAGATAGAAGGTCAGAAGTGGAAAGGTGCTTTTGAATCTTCCGGCTAAGGACTGGTTCAAAAGCTTTAGATAGACAAGAAAGTAAAGATATAGGACGGTAGTTTGAGGGGTTGGAACAGTCACCCTTCTTAGGCACAGGCTGTATGAAGACTTACTTCCAGCAGGAAGGAAAGGTAGATGTTGACAGGCAGAGGCGAAAGAGTTTGACCAGGCAGGGTGACAGCACGGAGGCACAGTTTCTAAGGACAATAGGAGGCACTCCATCAGGTCCATAAGCCTTCTGAGGATTGAGGCCAGAGAGGGCATAGAAAACATCATTTGGAAGAATTTTAATAACAGGCGATATCCCCACTATAAATAGTATTAAATATTAAAATAATTTGATGGTTCTTTGTCAGGATTAACTATATAAGTTGATATATGAAATATCTGGAAATCATGGAAAATGGGTAAATACAGAGAGAGACAGACATTATAAAATTTTAAATGGCAATATCTCAAAACGATTTTTTTCCTCTTAAAAATTCGTGGAGAATTCAGACCTCAATATATTTATTTGTGCTTTGGCATGTTTGTTCAGGATGATGGATACAAGAATCGTAAAGGATGATTTTTTTCAAAGGCAAATAGCAGGCGTGCAAGATGGGGTAAACTGCATGTTCCTTGCAATGAGCGGTCATGCATGATCAAGCACTGGTGACATTTCATGAACTATGAGGAGTTTCAAGAAACTAAACCTATACAGTTATTAGGCTATCATATAGGTATACACATACATAAGCATTCTTCTGTCATACATGTAATAATGGCTGTGTCATGATTTTCATAAATTTCGTCATGCTGTCATGACACTCTATGACACCATGCATTTCTCTATTTATCTTTTATTGTGTCGCTCTATTAGCCAATACCTACTCATCTAAAGCCCCGTTCACACAGTGCCGACTCTGGGCCACGACAACCCACGACTCTAGGGTACACGAGGTCTTAGGTGTTGATGTGAAAGGATCGGGCATGTCTTGAAAGAGGACTTGAGAATGCTGTGCCGACGTCGTGACGGGAGTCTGGAGTCGTGAGGAGCAGCGCAAAAAAGTATTGCATGCTAAACTTTCACGACAAGAGTCGGCAAGAGTCTGGACCGACCGTCACTTCCGGATGAGGTCTGAGGGAGGCCTAGGGCAGTCGTGACGACTGTCGTCAACAGTCTTGGCTTATCTTGAGACAGTCGTGACGACTGTCGGGGCCATTTTTCTAATTTTTACCTTTTCCTGTCGGCACAGTCGTCTGTGCCGACTACTTAAAAATGGTGAGGGACTGTCATGACGACAGTCTTTGCTTAATGAAGGACGTTCATGACGACTGTCGGCTCAGAAATATTGGCTAACACTGCCGCCATCAAGAATTTTTATTTTTTATTTTGCAATCACAAGCACAACTTCTGGGCATGGTTACGTTTCGCTGGCAAAAACTTGGGAGCCGCACAGTACGCACGCACTCCTTTTGCCTCGATCTCTCTTGTGTTGAATAACATAACTAGGGTTGCCACCCTGAGGTCAGAAAAATGTGGAATGCAACATCTCACTCTCCAATACGGAATGGATCCATATTTAAAGGAACGGGTGGCAACCATAAATTTTCTCGAGCATGCAATGAGTGACAGCCGCAGCACGCTGCTGGTGGAGGCAAGAGGAGGGGAGGACGTTACGTCGCGTATTTTACACGTATTTTAGGACGAACTTTTCACAAATTTTACGGGCTGGTTTTGTGATTAACCAAAAATGCGCTCACTACAATTTTAAGATACTGAATTTTATCTGCTTGACCATTCAGATAACAAAATACTGTACGGAACAAATGACGTACCGTATTGGTTCAAAACGGAACGATACATTTCATTCTCGAATACAAAGCGATTCCGTATTTTAAGGAACGGCAAAGCTGCCGCCAAGACAGTCGCCAAGACAGTCGCGAAGACTGTCAGGAAGACCGTCGGCCACCTTCTTGGCAACTGTCGACCAGCTAGTCGGCCAAACAGTTGACAGACTATCTGGAAGACTGTCGTCAAGACTGTCTGCGACTGTTGGCCAATCGGTCGGCAGATTCGTGGTTCTCGTAGACATGGCGCAATTTAAAAAAAAAAAAAACCGTTGAGACTCGTCTTGAGACTAATTGGCAGCATGTCGCAGACATTCTGCCAACTAGTTGGCCGAATGTCCCAGACAGTCGGCAATCATGGAGCGTGGGAGCTGACTTGTCAAATTCAGAAGTCTCTGGGTTGTCGTGGCCCAGAGTCGGCACAGTGTGAATGGGGCTATAGGCAAACCGCGGATTGCACGAAGCTGGGTACGATGTCGGAGGTATGATTAGGTTCAGTAACTCATCATCGTTCCCTTCGTACTCTTCTATATTCCGGTTCGTAAACACACGCCTCAAGGGAGGCGGCGGTTGAATGTCAGCGTCCTGGCGTGACGTCCAGTAAGACGCATGTTGACGTCACGCCCGCCGCTACAAACAAGCTGACAATTTTTCAGTCACCGCCGAGTGGCCTAAGACTACCCACATCTGTCCTGAAGACCACCCATCAATACGGACTCCTAGATTCTCTTTAAAAGAAGATCAAAGATGAGCTCTGAGGAGCAGCATGGGGCAAGCAAGATGGCACCACTATAAACAGTTGCCTGTGCCATAGCGGGGTGGGGCTGACCATCAGGCCCACCAAGAGAGCTCACCGGCGCCAAAGGCGAAACGTTAAACAAAAGTAATTTTAGACGCTTTCGACTATCAAGGCAACTATTTCCAAGGCCACAAGATGATACGTCAAGTTCTCATGAGTGCTTCCCACGCTCATGGTACAGAGGCTTTGTCACACTACCACCAGGGTCATAATAGACAGGAAGAAAAAGTTAAATTTACAGTTGGAGCCCTTCAAAAAAATAATAGTAAAGGTTTATACCTTTTTGTGATCCTTAGGGACTATAGATAACATTTCTGGATGATAACATCAAAATCAGGCTGTGCGTTTTTTATTAGCAATTTGCCAAGATGGCCGCCGCCGATACCTCGCACAACAAGTACGCGGCATATTTCAAGATCAAATGACCGATTTTGAAGTTCTTGGAGTAAATTTCATGGTTTTTAGGGTGCTGAGTCGACTTATGAGGTGTTTGAGTCGATTTGAGGTCAATATCACACGGTATGGTGTAGGTCAGGGGGGGGTGATTTGATATCACAACCCAGAATACCACATGTACTGTAGGCTATGTAGCGTAAACATAAGTTTTTTTTTCCTACCTTTCAGAGAATGAATACGTTGTGCCCGTGAGGACAGTGTAAAACATGAAGTAAAAAGTATTGTGCAAACATCACCTTCATAGGGACTCATAGGTACGTAGAGTAGCGGACAGTATTCATGTTCTGGCCATGAACCTTTCGGAGTAAAGAGAATGAATCCCTACTTCCCGTATCAAAGTCACGGGACTAAACAATGCAATCTTTACCGATCAGTTTATTGAGACCACCTACATGAGACTTGGTCATGGGCCAGGAGGAGCCACTGGTATGGTTGTCAACGATTGCCAAATGACTACCTGGGCACTCAGCTTTGCCACTTGTGGTCAACTTATAAACATTCTTGAGAAGATGACAGAGAGAGAATCACCAAAAGCTAAACGCCATAAAGAAGAATCAATCAAGCGAATTGAAGCTGATTACAAGGATAGAGAGAGCATCCAGAAATCGCTATCCCTAGCTGTTGATCCCTTGGAACCAGACCAACATCCTGAATATTATAACTGGCGAGGTGGCGCATCCTGATGTCAATGCACATGATGCTTAAACATTGGGAGAAACATACTGAATGATTCTCGGAAGAGCTGGCCCACTGGATGTGGACCAATACATGTTTTGTCTTGGGTCCAAGAAAAAGCATGTATTGCTTGGTGAGAACAAACTATATGACCAAGACATGATCTATGCAAGAATTATAGGACTAATGTCAAGTAACAGGGAGATCAATATCAACTCCTGTTTGAAGACAAAGCTCGCTACCTATCCCCCATCCATGTTCGACTCTGCAGGGCTAATGCGTGTTGCCAAGAAATCAACTCTTACAGCCGAGTCACACATGCGCGGTTCAGCGATACGGTTCATTGCGGGTAGCTATCCGCAATGAAACGTATATCCATCCGCCATAATCCGCCACTATCCGTAACATTCCGCACGGAACCGTGGAGGGGCTGCGGTTGGTTTAAAATGTTCAAAACTACCGTCTCTGAGCGCTCAACCCTGCAGACAGACACATTCATCTTTGATGTATCTGCACTATTGTGGACCATAAACTGGCCAACAGGGGAGCTACAAATGTTCATCAATGCTTTAAGGGTGTATGTAACGCAGTCTTTGATGGTGGGCAATGGTGTGTTTGTCTTTGATAGGTATTTCGAAGACAGCACAAAGGCACACCTCCGTCAGCTACGACAAGAGAAACAGGGCATGAGCAGAGGCCACGTTCTCAGACCTGATATGCCTGCGCCTCCCAAGCAGAGCATCCTCGGTGTCATCAGAAACGAAATTCAACTGAACAAAATGGTTGCAGAAGCTCTCATGGATCCCGAGTTCTACATCCCAGCTACTCAAAATGGACACAGTCTCACCATAGCAGGTGTGACGGACGTGCCAAGTGAAATTAAGAATGGAGTGAGGACTGAATGTGTAGACTTGATGTCCAGTCATGAGGAAGCTGGTCCCATAATTGCTCAGCATGCAATATCACGTTGCCTCTGCCAAGAAAACGTCAAGGTCATTTCTGATGATGCTGATGTGTTTGCTCTTCTTTTATATCTTTACGTTCCACAGAAATGCAGAAGTGCCTTGTACATGAGCTCACCGCAAGTGGGACGGGCAGTAGTTGATGTTAAAGCAACAGTTGAAAAGCACCCATGCGCTTCAAAGTTCATTTTGCCACTTCACGCCTTGACTGGGTCAGACACCGTTGCTGCCACCTATGGCATTGGGAAAAAACGAGCACTGAAGGCTCTACAGATCATCAATCCAGAGAGTCTCTCTGTTGTAGGTGACACCACAGCAGAGTTGGATGAAGTTTTTACATTTGCAACAGCATTCCTGTGTGCCTGTTTTGGTAAAACATCTATTCAACTTGCAAAAGCATGACACTGTCGTACCAAAATGTGGAAGAAGAAGATTGGCTCTGGGACCACGATCAAACTGTGCACTATCCCACCGACGTCAGAAGCAGCCTTAGAAAACATCAGGCGAGCACATTACCGGGTGGCCCGCTGGCGTGAAGCCTTGTCAGGTGTACCACCAACTCTTAAGGCAACAGAGCATGGGTGGGAAGAAGAAGGGACTTTCCTCAAACCCAGGACAGTCTCATCTGGTATCAAGCCGGCCCCAGATAAAGTCCTAGAAATGGTTTGTTGTCGGTGTGAGGCATCCCGTTGTAAAGGTGGAAACTGTGAGTGTAGTAGAATAGGTTGCACTATCATTTGTGCATGTGAAAGTGGGTCATCACGCATGAAACCGTTGATTAGCAAATGTGATGTGGAGGAGAATGACACTGATGAAAATTGCGATGATGATGTAGATGGGAGTGCTCATAATTATGGTGCTGTTTAAGATGATCATGGTAACGTTAGTGAGTATTGATTTAATGTATTATATATGTACACTGTGTATGCAATCAAAAGATAAAGCTTGATACAAAATAAATATTGTGACTTGTACCACACCTAGACTCAATGCTCCTAAACACGATTATTTACACAAAATTCCTTAAAATTGGCCAAGTAATGTTCAACACAATATAATTCATGCGCTTGGCCGGAAATAACCTTTACCTCATCGCATGATATCGACCTCAAATCGATTCAAACACCTCCTAAGTCGACTCAGCATCATAAAAAAACATGAGATTGACTCCAAGAACTTCAAAACCGGTCCATTAGTTCGTGAGACATGCCACGTAGGTACTTGTTGTGCGAGGTATCGGCGGCGGCCATCTTGGCAATATGCTAATAAAAAAAAAACGCACAGCCTGATTTTGATGTTATCATCCAGAAATGGTATCTATAGTCCCTAAGGATCACAAAAATATATAAACCTTTACTATTATTATTTGAAGGGTCCAACTGGCTTTCTTCCCGACTAAAAATAAATGTAAGGAAAAGGGTAAGGAAAAAAAAGATAAGGTAAGGTAATTAAGGTAAGGAGTAGGGTAAGGTCAGGTAACGTAAGGTAAGGCAAGCTAACGTAATAGTCCATGGGCCAGCCCCTAACCCCACCCCCCCTAGATATTTTTGGTGGTGGTGTTTTTCGGGTACTATGGAGCACCCTTATTGACCATTTTGAAAGTGTCAATAATCGCAGTTCGCAAAAACTATATGTTTGTTTTTTATTTCCTTAAATATGTACGATGCATGTAGTCATAGGTTTTTGGGTCAGGGGATTCAGTTTTGATAGTTTGAAAGTGATAATAATTGTAGTATTAAGAATAGTATTGCATTGTGACTAATATTTCTTAATTTATTTGGCATTGTGTTATTCGCTTTTCAGAGAAAGAAAAGGAACCATGGCTGCAAGGAAGGTCTCTGACGAAAAGCCTTTAAAGTTTAAATCTACTTTGGAGACAGAAGCAAAATCATAAAAAACAATCCAGTTGACCTGCATCATTCATTATACTTCAAACAAATCAGATAAATTTAGGCCACTTAGTGATCATAGTTTTCGGACCATCCAAGAAAAGGAAAAAATCAGACAGAAAAGAGACTCGATCACATCTGTGATAAAATACCAACCACATTTTACAAGCACTTGCATGGAACTCATGTTTGGTGTTACAAGAACTTTACCAATATGTGTCAAAGATTTTGAAAAGAAAACATGACATGAACGACATGGAACCCTCTACTTCAAGACCAAAGAGAGTAAACATGTCAACAACGAGAGGATGAATCCTCTCCACTGTTCTCTAAGGCTGTCTGTTTGATATGCAACAAATACAGAAAGAAGGTCAAAGGTAGCATTGAAATTCTGATCATGTGTCAAACTCATACTGCATAACATACGCTCAAAGCAACTGCAGAGAAACTAAACGACTACAAAATGATAGGACTGATTGCAGATGAAAGCCAGAGAGGCACACTATCATCCCACTTGTAGAAGGAACTACACAAGGGAGGATGATCATAATAAAATTAAGACAGTGCATATTAAAGTCGAACAAGAACAAGAAGCTCACCAAGCTGCTGCCTTTTAATATCTGTGCCTGTAGTATGTTAATGTGAGTATCATAAAAGGGGGAAATGTTACAAGAGTAACAATGTTGAAGGAAAAATACCTTCTATTCATGCAAGAACAAAGACCTGACTTCTATAATCCCTGTTACAAGACCGATACACTGAAAGACAAACTTCAGAAAAAGTATGGTAGGATGCTGCAGTTTTGGCAACCAAATTACAAGAGCGAGACGGTATATTACTCAGAGATACCACAAGGTCAAGCCATAGAAGTTGCACTCGAAGTTGCTGCAGAGCTGAGTACGTTCAAGGAACATTTCAGATGGTGGAAATGGAGAGCAACGAGTTGTTAGTGCACAAACACACTAGAAAATCTGAAATTATCTCCAGTGAACAATATGTACAGCAAGTAGTAGACGCTTTTCAAAATTTCATAAATCCATTCGAAGTTGAAGACAAGGAATTGTTATACTGTCTTTCGTCAGGTACATCTGCTCCCAGAGATGCTGAACAACAACTGTTTGATGCTGGCAGGTTTGGCAACAAATATTTGAAGATTTTATCCAAGAAAGACTTGTCAAGAAGGAGAAAAGTTTTAATGATCCTATCAAAAGGCAAAACCTTAAGACCTTTGCCTCCACTGTAAAGTATGCTACTGTCAAAAGCAAAGAAAAGAAAGCCAAACAAATCAAATCAGAAAGAAATGTATTAGGTCAAGTTGTGTTACTGGCTACACAGTTTAACTTAGACATGGAGAAGGTGATGAGCTGTCCACTAGGACCTGTTCAGGTCGTTAGCAACAGCAGAGGGAGCACCTGTCAGAACCGACAAGGCCAAGCTGCTCCATGCTCTGGAAACATAACATGTCCTCGCAAAAAGACCAGAATTAGAGAGTATTAACTGTGTTATCGACGGAAATGCTGTGTTACAAGCTCAAGAAGCACTTCCATCAACATTTGGTGAACTGGCTGAAAAGGTGTTTGACCAACTACCCAGAGTAGTCGTACTGATTTTGTCACAGGCACCAACAAACCACGTTCCATTAAATATTGTGAGAGGAGGCGTAGAGGAACCTCAGAGCCTTATTTGCTCAAAGGTAGTCTGACTAAAGTGCCACACAACTGGAAGAAATTTACGTACGTATACAATTCAGAAAACAAGCAGCGGCTTATCCAATTCCCCTTGGAAGAGTGGAAAAAAGACAAGTATGCAATGAAATTGAAGGACAGAGCTGTTTTCTTTGTGAACGGGCTTGACAGCACTTGAATCACAAGTTCAGATGGACTCATCACAGAAGCAGAAATAGTGCAAGACCTGAAGTCGACGCAGGAGGAAGCAGACAGCAGAATAATCCTGCACGTGCTTCATATGGCCCATAAAGGCCCGTCCTGACGAGGGGCAGTTGCCCGCCGTGCAAATACTGTTACCATATCATACTAAGCAGCGGGATGACGTCATAAGCACATAAACGAAGGAAACAGATCTGGCAACAAACAGTGCTACCAGATGTTGCTGTGTGCCAGTTTCTACTCCGATCACCGGGCAAAGACTGGCGGGCAAACTTGTGTCCACACGAGGGGCAGTTGCCCGCCGGGCACTGCCCGTTGATCGTATATTCCTCGCTTGTTTAGCAGGGTTACCAGGTCGAACATTTGGTGGAGGGGTTTTGCCACTACCAGGCGCACATAGCAGACCGGGCACTCCAGGGCAGGCAGCGGCCGATAGCACAACCGGACTGAGAGTAGCACAACATAGGCTACAGCAAGGATGCTGTCTATAAAAGGTCAATTAACTGCACGGTGGCTTCCCTTGACCGCACCTGTTCTTTGCCACACGGGACAGACATGTTCTCCCGTCAGGTGTATAGTGGAAATCTGAAACCGACTGCAAGGGAGTTCCGCAGGTTAACTTCGTGTGTCTGGCGACATGCTCTCCTTATACCAACCATCAAACCAGCAGCCATCGCCTCGCCCACGGGCAAGGGCACTTGGATGATTTGATTTGCCCGTAGTTTTCCCGCTTCTCACGTCATCTTCGTTCCCACCATCAAAACAGTTGAAGCAGTATGATATCTGGTAACAGTGTTTGCACGGCGGGCAACTGCCCCTCGTCTGGACGGGGCTTAATACGGTAGCGGACAAAACAATTGTTGTCAGATCACCTGATACAGATGTGTTTACCTTACTGCTGAAGTTTGCACAACAGATAGACCAGCCTTTGTTGTTTGATACTGGAACTGGTAACAAAAGACGCCTGATACATGTGCAGAAGGTCATAGACGAAGCAGGACAGGAGCTTTGCGAAGTCTTGCTATCCTTGCATGCATATTCTCGATGTGATACAGTGTAATGAACGGAAGTTACTGGCTTTGAAATTGCTGAGGTAGAACCCTGAGTTTTTTTCTATCTGCAAAGCTTTAGGAGGTAGCCCAAACATACATGAAGATACTTTTATCAATCTAGAACGACTTACATGCTTACTGTACCGAAAGTCCTCACCTTATACATCACTTGACAAGCTACGGCATGATTTATTTCAGCCGAGATACAGCCCGAAGTCAGGAGTTTTCTCTGACTGTGATGGGATAGACATGAGACTTCTGCCCCCATGTCAGATCTGGGGGAGGCGGTGGCTGAGTCGACAGAGTGACAGCACCGCGTTCAGGGGGACGCGAGTTCAATCCCCGCCCGGTGCCACCAAGCTGGGATTTTTCAGCCGCCGCCGAGTGGCTTAAAACTACCCACATGCTGTCCAGAAAACCACCTATCAACCCGGACTCTAGATTCTAGGATTAAAGATGAGCTCCGGGAGGGCAGCATGAGCCAATGCAAGATGGCGCCACTATGAACACTCGCCTGCGCCAGAACGGGCTGGGCCGACCATCAGGTTCCACAGGGAAGAAACCTACCGGCGCAATAGGCCGTAACGTAAAAAAAAAAAAAAAAGAGAGAGAGAGAACATAAAGAGAGCAAACTACCAGGCACTAATATGGGACAGAGCAGATCAGGCAATTCCTGATGTACCCAGATTCCCTCCTCCCCTTAGCCCTAACGGCAGCACCGCCGTCTCATCTGTCTCTAAGGCTGAACTCTTAGCTCAAACTTTCTGTAAGAACTCAACCCTGGACGATTCTAGGCATATTCCTCCTACTCATCCCCCCTCTGACTCCTTTATGCCTGTTATTAAGATTCTTCCTATTGGTGTTTTCTATGCCCCCTCTGGCCTTAACTCTCAGAAAGCTTATGGACTTGATGGAGTGCCTCCTATTGTCCTTAAAAACTGTGCTTCCGTGCTGACACCCTGCCTGGTCAAACTCTTTCGTCTCTGCCTATCAACATCTACCTTTCCTTCCTGCTGGAAGTACGCCTTCATATAGCCTGTGCCTAAGAAGGGTAAATGTTCCAATCCCTCAAACTACCGCCCTATTGCTTTACTTTCCTGTCTATCTAAAGCTTTTGAATCAATCCTTTACCAGAAGATTCAAAAGAACCTTTCCACTTCTAACCTTCTATCTAATCGTCAGTATGGGTTCCGCAAGGGGCGTTCTACTGGCGATCTTCTTGCTCTCTTAACTGACTCTTGGTCATCCTCTCATAGCCGTTTCGGTGAAACTTTCTATGTTGTGCTAGACATATCGAAAGCTTTCGATAGAGTCTGGCACAAGTCTTTGCTTTCTAAACTGCCCTCTTCCGGATTATATCCCTCTCTCTGTTCCTTTATCTCCAGTTTCCTTTCCGGCCGTTCTATCTCTGCGGTGGTAGACGGTCACTGTTCTTCCCCTAAACCTATTAACAGCGGTGTTCCACAGGGCTTTGTCCTATCACCCACTCTCTTCCTGTTATTCATCAATGATCTTTCCATTACAAACTGTCCTGTTCACTCATACGCCAGCGATTCCACTCTGCATTATTCAACTTCTTTCAATAGAAGACCATCCCAACAAGAAGTACACGACTCCAGACTGGAGGCTGCAGAACGCTTAAACTCAGACCTTGCTATCGGGGAGGCGGTGGCTGAACGGATAGCGAGACGGCCCCGCGTTCAGGACGACGCGAGTTCAGTCCCCGACCGGTGCCACAAAGCTGGGATTTTTCAGCCGCCGACGAGTGGCTTAAAACTATGCACATGCTGTCCAGAAGATCACCTATCCACCCGGATTCTAGATTCTAGGATTAAAGATGAGCTCCGAGAGGGCAGCATAAGCCAATGCAAGATGGCGCCACTATAAACACTCGCCTGCGCCAGAATGGGCTGGGCCGACCATCAGGCCCCACCGGGACCACCGGGAAGAGGCTTTGGACCGACCATCAGGATCCACCAGGAAGAAGCCTACCGGCGCAATAGGCCAAGACGTAAAAAAAACAAAATCCGATGGGGGTAAAGGAACCTTGTGTCCTTCAATGCCTCAAAAACTCAATTTCTCCACCCATCAGCTCGACACAATCTTCGAAACACCTATCCCCTATTCTTCGACAACACTCAGCTGTCACCATCTTCAACACTAACGGCCGTACCATTAGGCAGCCTCTAAACCTTTATCCTCCTCTTCCCTTAAGCGGTGTCCCCTTTCTGCCGGATACTATAAGGTGATCTCGGCCCTTTCCTCCGCTAGAGTTTCTTTCGAGTTGGGTTGGTAGCCTCTGTAAACATCTCTACACGGATATATTGATAACTGAAGCATTTTACATATATTAGCGTAATCATACACATTTTTCAACGTATAATCACGAATAAAATGGTTGATTGAAAGGCAAATATAGGTATAATTGGGAACATAGCGTGAGTGATAGGGTTGGCATCCCTGCGCGGCCCGTGGTTTCACCTCTCTCCACGCACACAGCAGGAGTCCACATGTGCCCGCCGCTAATACTTCTCTGCCCCTCGCTACCATCCCGTCAAGCTTAAGGAGCCGTTAGAAAAGTGATCGAACCCCATCGGAGCTATAGGAAAAGACTACCTGTTTGACTTGATCAAGGAGGCGTGTTGACACGGCAAGGGTTAAAAATCATGATACAACCCTAAAGACTTAAACAACATTTTAAATAATTTATTTAAAAACTTTTGCAGATTCATGTTAGATCAAATACGTTTTATTATAATTCCTGGATCATTTACTACTATATTTATGAGAGAAATACAGAACTGACGCATAAAATATGCGAAGGGGCTGACGAAGATGTACCCGTCTCGACCCCTTGCCAGATTCCAACAATTTCGCCCTTCAACACCTTTCCTTCACTTACGGAGAGGGCCCCTTGAAGACTATGGTATGAGAAAATGGCCGAAGAGCTTCTACAGTCGAGGAGGCTGCTTATGGTACGGCCGTTAATATCATCGGTCTATCCTTAACTCATAATCTAAACTGGAAACCTCACATCTCCTCTCTCACTAAATCAGCTTCCTCGAGGTTGAGCGTTCTGTATCGTCTCCGCCAGTTCTTCTCCCCCGCAGAGTTCCTGTCCATTTACAGGAGCCTTGTCCGCCCTCGTATAGAGTATGAATCTCACGTGTGGGGGGGCTCCACTCACACAGCTCACATGGACAGAGTGGAGTCTAAGGCTCTTCGTATCATCAGCTCTCCTCTTACTGATAGTCTTCTACCTCTTAAATTTCGTCCCGATGTTGCCTCTCTTTCTATCTTCTATCGATATTTTCACGCTGACTGCTTTTCTGAACTTGCTAACTGCATGCCTCCCCCACTCCCGCTGCCTCGCCTCACACGACTTTCTAATCAAGCTCATCCCGATACTGTCCCAACCCCTTATGCAAGAGTTAACCAGCTTCTTCACTCTTTCATCCTCACACTGGTAAATTCTTGAACAATCTTTCTTCATCTGTATTTCCTCCTGCCTACGACTCTCTCTCTCTCTCTCTCTCTCTCTCTCTCTCTCTCTCTCTCTCTCTCTCTCTCTCTCTCTCTCTCTCTCTACACAGTGCTAATTGAGGTTAATGAAAGTGAAGAAGTTATAAGGAGTTTTAGATTATAACAAGTTAAATAGGTGATGGTTGTTAGAAAACGATTAGGCTATAGAGAAAGATAAAGATGAAAAAAAGTATTGACAAGAAAAAGGAGGAAAAGGAAGAAAATATGGACGAATAATATCAACAGTTTCTGGCTCCGCCTGCCCCTGAACACACCCGTACGGGTCCAATTCCACCCCACCAAAAAATCACCCACGACAACGGGAAACAAGGCAAGACTGACAGGCAAAAAAAAAATCCATCCTCATTAGTCACCTGGCACTTAGCGACAAGCGAGCTGCACTTAATTGAGTTCGCTAAGTGGCCGAGTGAGCGGAAGGAGGTCGAGAAAATGCAACACTAAAATATAAGTTCTCAAGTCATACACACACACACACACACACACACACACACACACACACACACACAGTTACTCTTTCCAAACCCAATACAGAATTAGACTCATACACACACACACACACACACACACACACACACACACAGTTACTCTTCTAAGCCGATTACATACCAGACTCTATACACACACACACACACACACACACACACACACACACACACAAAGTTACCTCTTCTAAACCCACATAGACTAGACTTACACACACACACACACACACACACACACACACACACACACACACACAGACACACAGTTCTCTGGATATAATTACTGTTCAAGGGTATTATAGAGTGCCTAGCTATTATTTCACTCCATGCCATTTATATATACTTAACTGGACATAATAACACACACACACACTTAGAACACTCGCCACACCTTTTCTGCCATCCTTACATTCTAATATAAAATGTGGTGAACGATGAGTGATGACGAGGATTTCCAATGATTACTAAGAAAAACTAAATCTCTTAATACGCACATAAACTACGGAGAAAATGTTACAGAGAAGTTTTAACATTCACCATAATTTCTTCCTATACCACTTTGAATGACGGCAAATACCGATTTGACAAGCAGGGTGAGACAAGAACGATTAAGACAAGAGAAATGCAACGCCTGCTGTGACATAAACCAAGGAGCTAATGAGGTGAGGAAGCCGAACCCATTCCCATCCCCTCGTAACGCGTGATGGCTGTCAACAGTGAGGAAAATGAAGATGTTCGTTGTAAATGAGGTTACAGTCATAGGAGAAAGTGACACAGATGGCCTCAAAATATTCACCATACCTCTATCTATAGTCCTGACTGGCTGTGAGAGTGATCAAGACGGCATTTATGGATGACGTGAGCGATAAAGTTCACGAGACACAAACACACGACACAACACACGCGGGAGAGACACCGCCGGCCTTTCTTCTCAATACGATCCGCTTCCCCTACTTCCTCCCCTTGTCTGGTCAATAAGAGCTGGTCAAGTGAAGGTCTTTAGTCAGTCGAATAGGAAAAAGAGTGATAAGTTTAGCCAAGTATAAGATTAGATTGCAGTATAACAAAAGCTCGCGCCTCCTTACTTATGCCTAACAGGTGTTCGCGGGTATTGTTAAGGTACGATGAAGCTGATGAACCATAGTTTCTTCCAGTCTGTCCCCTTTGTGTCGCGATTATTCTAGTCAAGGCTTCAAAGGGTCGGCACGTGCCTCGACCTCCGCCTTCAGTGCTGCTGCCTCTGGCGGTGCTGGATGTGGAGCCCTGAACCCCCGCCCTTCCATCTGTTGGTTGGCTGAAATGTTGCCACACCAAGGTGCCGTCAGGCTTGTATTTATAGCGAGGAGGATGGCCGCTGTTACTGGGCCGGATTTATAAGCATATTGGAATACTAAAGCTTGAGGGTAATGTATGCTCCCGTGGGGAAGGCTTTAGTCACTGATGCTGCTGCTGTGTGTGTGTGTGTGTGTGTGTGTGTGTGTGTGTGTTCTCTCATCTCATCTCCCCCATAGAGCACAATTCAGCTCTTCCTCATCCCCCTCCACGTCAACCTGCTACACGTCCACGCCCTTCCCACACACACAAGGCTCCTCCACAATTCTTGCACACTGCTACACCCACCAACGCATCCCCTAACACTATTGGCTCACCTCTCCACACCCACACGCCTCCACAACTCACCCACACAGCTCAAGTGCACATATCCATCCGCCCACAGCCTGGCAATCGCAATGACTTTTCAGGTGGTAACTGAGGTTATCATGGTACTTTCACCCAAACCATGGGTTAGATTCATATTCTATGCATTTTGAACCCCATATTTGCCTTGCAATTGATAGAATCGTCATAAGCGATTTTTGAAAGTTAGTGTTTTGATAATTATTGAAATACTATGCTCATGTCTTAACCATATGGGTGTGTTTACGATCATTGTTAGTTATTCACGCATGTAGACCAGGTCCACCACGCGTGGTTTATTTTTAGAACACGCACCTTACCCAAAGGCTTTTGTGAAGGTTTAGCCGGGTATAGTATTAGGTAAAGGTGCGTGTTCTAAAAAAATAGCCACGCGTGGTGGACCTGTCTCATCATGCGTGGGCTTAATGCCTCTAACTAAGCGTACCATAGCTAACCAAGCGTACCATCGCTAACCGGATCGTTGGCAACACTGCTTCATTTCAATATGGACGCCATCAAAAACACATCGCGCGTACGTATAATATGCTTTTTCACTACCTTTTTACCACTTTTGTTTTACTTTGTTTTTCCGCCTTCATATTATAGTTAAGGGACATGTATTTCGTCCCTTAAGTACAATATGGAGGCGTAATATCGTATTATTCTGGAGGCGGGGAACAAAGTATCCCAGTCCCCCTGTCGGGACGCCCCTGAGGCGGCCGCAAAAACTCAACTATCCTTTTTCAAAATCGCTAGCAGCGATTCTATCAATTCCAGCGAGGCATGTATATGGGGTTCTAAATGCATAGAATTATGAGATCTAACCCACATGGTTAGGTAGAAGTACCATGTGAGATGGGCAACTCTCTGACATTTACCTCCAGGCGCCAAATATGACAGTAGAATCTACTTACCGAAGAAGGGAGAACGTCGGGGCGGCACTCCACGTCAGCTGGGCAGTGCCCATCAGGCGGCCAGACATGCTTGTTGCCAGCCACCTCACAGGCCCTGCAAGACAGACGTGGCGTTAAGTACCTCTCTCAGCTGATTACGAGCAACATCCCTGGCACTTCTGTCACTCTGGCTCCTGCTGTTTTAACCCTTCGCCTCTCCAAACTGCGTCCTTCAACATTTCTGATTATCGCCCTCCCGCCACGTCTCCCTTCCCTTGTAGCTGCCACCCACGAGTGTCCAGGCGGCAGCAGCCTGACACTGGGCTGGGGCGCATCGCCCGTTATCAGCAAACAAGACGCGACGCCCCGCAGAACACCACGGACGCCCCTCCCCGCCCACAGCCAACGCAACTTTTCATACCTGGACATAACTTCGCGCCACCTGGATCGACGTGCGCCACAGATCTATCCACTACTGCGTCTGGATAACTTGGGGAAGAAGACAGTGTGCAAGGGGAGGGGAAGGAGGAGGAAGAGGAGGAAGAGGGAGATGAGGAGGAAGATGAGGAGTGAAGAGCAGAAAGAGGTCGAAGAGAAGAGACGGAAGAAGAGAAGGTTAGGAGGAAGAGAAAGAGGAGGACGAGGAGGAGGACGAAGAGTAGGAGGAGGAGAAATTAAGTAATGTTGATTGATAGTTCAACAGAAACAGACACCTTTTGTTGATTCTGATATGCATAACCTTGCACTCCTTTCATCATTGAAATCCATTTGCCATGTTCGTGCCCAACTACTTAAACGTTCGGAGATCAGCTTGAAGTGTTCTTATCCGTTGTCGTAGTGACTCTGCTGGCTATTTTGTGTTGTCGGGCAAATTTCGATATTTTACAACGATAGTCCCTCCTTCGTCAATGTCATTTGCATACACTAAAAACAGGTTGAACAGGTCCCAACACCGACCCCTGTGGAACACCGCTTTGACGTCTCGCCACTCAGATGATATACCATTCATAACAACTCTCTGTTTACGGTCGGTAAGATAGCCTTGAGCCACTTATGAATATTACCAGTTATACCGTGAGCTTGCAACCTACTAAGGAGGCGGTTGTGAGGACTTTGTCAAATGCTAAGTCTGAAAGTCCAAATATATAATGTTCATTGATTGGCTTTTATCGTACATTATTAAAGATGGTTGAAGAAATCGAGAAGGTTAGTCAACAGGAACGTTTGTTTCGAAAAACCATGTTGCGAATCCTTAATTAGTCTGTTATCTTAAGAAAGCTTTTGTACTCATTTTTTTTTCCAAGCGAATGATCGTCTCCAAAACTTTGCACACGATTGACGTTAGACTGATCGGTCGATAATTACCTGGTTGTGACTTGTCGCCTTTTTAAAGATAGAGTTACGTTAGCGAGTTTCCATTCTAGTGGTAATTTTCCTGTGTTTAGCGACTTTGAGAATATGTTCAAGAGGGGCTTGCTGATCTGATGTTTTGCCTCTTTAACCCTAGAAGGGTATTTCTGTGCCATTTGGAATCATACACACTTGCGTGTTTCTAATTTTCGCGCGCATTGTTCACACAGCAATGGGTATTTTGCAACATTTGATGTTTATATCCTCTGTATTCCACTTGCTCTCGTAGGGAAGGTGTGCGTCAGTGCTCCACATTTGTTTCAGGTATGGTAAGTAGTTGTGTATCCAATTGGCACAGATATTGTAGCAACCCAACCCTTGTTATATGGGCTCGCCTGAGGTTATAAGGTAACGTGTGCCGAAGCACGTAAGTTCTGGGATATTTAAAGATGTATAAACTAATATATTTATTTAAATAATAAATTGAAAGCGTTCAGAAACGCACGGTACTTCTTTCTGCCTTGTATAGTGGCGCGAGTATTGTCACGATACTGACTCACGGCGTTATAACACAAACACAATAATATGAACACAATAATATGAGAAATGGAGACAATAATCACTGTTCCTGGTAACATACAATAGTACACAATAATAAATCCTAACAAATTCCTAACAATTCCTAACAATTCCTAATTTATGCTGCACTGACCTTAATCTACACAGCTCACATCTTCTACTCACGAACAATACAGAAGACAGCATCTTGGGTGAGGAGCAGACTTGAACGTGACACGTTTCTTCTATCTTGTCTCTTCGTTTCTTGAGTTCTTCTTTCTGAGCCTTGTTTCTTGCGTTCTTCTTTCGTGAGTTTTGGCTTGAGTCCTCTTCTTAAGTTCTTCTTTTGTGACTTCTGGCTTGAGTCCTTCTTTCTTGAATTCTTCTTTCGTGACTTTGGCTTGAGTCCTTCTTTCTTGATTTCTTGTGTCTTGTTGCTTCTTGCCGCTTCTGCTTGTCGCGAGTGAGTGGAGCTTTGTTCTGTTCTTGTTCTGTAGCTGCTCTGGAGCTGTTCTCTGGCTGATGCTCCTTATTTTATACGCAGTCTGCGACGAGGATGAGGGAGAGCTCGAAGGGTGATTGTAGGACCCACGAGGTGTGGCCTAGATTACTGCTTGCCCTAGGTTTGGCGTTTGTCCTGGCGTAGGAGGGCTCAGGTACCTTTCGCGTCTCGTGGGTGGGTCTTCTGTTTCAGTGAGTTCCCACGCGGCCTCAGGATTTGTTGCTACTGTACGCTCAGCTTTCGTAGGTTCTTCGGAGCCTTGTGATTGGCTTCTAACAGCGTGACGTAGCTGTGACACTCTCTGGCGTTTCTTCCGTGGGGCTGAGGCTAATTAGTATGCCCCGACACTGTAGGGGGAAAGGTCAGATGGGCGTTGTCTGTTCTCATTTTCCTCGCCTCGGAGTCAGGTGTCAGGTGTCGCTGATGACTAATGATGTGAGAGGTGTCACTTAAACTACATCTTTCTTGCTTCGGTGTAGAGTGGCGCTGATGATTAATGACTTCTCCTATCGCTACTGTTTGTAACGCATGGGCCATAATAGGCCGCTAATTGTCTTAGCGAGAAGGGACAGGGCTGGCGGCTTGATGGTCCAACAATGTTTCCATACTCACTTCGTCCTCGGGGAGATAACGCCCGAGTCGCTGTGGTGGTGGGGCGCTGATGTTGGTGATAAAGGATGGCTGGCGACGAGGGACTGCTCCGCGTGGTATGTCGTCATTTGAGTTACCCGGATGGTTACCAGTTACCAAGAAGAGGGTTAGTGTTACCCGCAGGGTTACCACAGTATACCCGAATCGTTTTTAGATAAAAAAAAAGTGTGAAGGAAAGTAGTCATATGTTCTGTTATGTTAGATCAATTGGCGCGAATTTTCCGAGTGTTGCAGTGAGTAAAAATTGCTGATCAGTAAACATGACCCATACACTAAACCAAGTTTTATATATTTTATACGTTTTTTTTTTTTTTTTTTCGGGTTGAGTCATGGCCACAAAACGAACGCGACCAATTCCTGATGATGACATATGTAATATACTGAACTCCAGTGTGATGTCTCGGTCAGCAGACATCACACTGGAATCAATCACTGATGCTGGGAACTCCTCAGTGAGTGTTTGTGATGTCCCTCTCCCCCTCTAAGAATAACTGGTAAGTTAAAGTCAGATTTTTTATTTTGTTATTATAAAACATAGCTAGTAGAAGTCCGGATCACTTATTTTTGTACCAGAGTACCATTTAAAATCAATAAAACGTGTCTTTATATTTTATGTTTATTTTTTCCTACAGTGACGCCAATTGGAATCACCCACTTCTATTCATTCCAGGCACCATGATTGCTGTGCAGCCCAGGGATGAGAGGCAGACTGGGGCATCTAACATCATTCTAGTTTAGTGTGGGCACATTTATTTATTTATTTACTTATTTATTTTTGAAAAAAAAAAATCTCAAAATATATATATTTTTTTTCAATGATCTAAAAGACAGATTTTTTTATTTATTTTTTTTTTAGTATAAAACATAGCCAGTATTACTCCGGAAAACTTTTTTTGTACCAGAATTTCATTAATCAATAAAACATGTCCTTATATTTTATTTATATTTTTTCCTACAGTGATTCCAATTGGCACACGTATACCCGGAACGTTAAAATTTTAGGGAATACCTTTCTAGGGTATAGAATACGCGGGGATATTTTATCTGGGCCGGGCGTTTTGTTTACTTTAATATTATCGATAATTTGTACTATATCACTTTCTACAATGTCGCTAATACTACTCATCAATATATCTAGGCTCTGGTTGCCTTTCGGATAAGATTTTTTTGCAAAACGGAGTCCAAAATCATTCAATATATTAGCGATTTCTTTTATCATCATTTGTGATTCGCCATTTACAGTTGCTATTGGTCAAATACTGGGGGTGAGAACTTTTTTATTTCTTGCGTAGGCAAAAATTCTTTGGGATTTGTTTTGTTGGTGCTTGCAATATGAAGCTCTAGGTTTCTTTTATTGAGAAGTGTGATTCTTTTTGATTCTCGGCGTAATCTTTGGAAATCAATTTTGTCTGTTTCATTATTTGTAATCAAGTATTTGCGACGGGCTCGATTTTTATTCTTAATTTGGCGTTTGAGTTGATTGTTCCACCACTTAGGCTTCCAGTTGGCTGCTGGTCGTCTTTTACGGAATGGTACGCATAAATTCACGGCTCTACTTAAAGTTCCTGTGAATGTTTCCCAAGCTTTATTTATATCTGAGGCTACAGAAATTTAGCTCCAGTCTGCATTCGTTAGTAAAATTCTTAGTTTGTCAAAATCCGCACGTCGGTAATCAGGTATTCTTTCTTCACTCGTTTACATGTCCTCTTTGATTTTTATCTTAAACGAAATCATTCGATGATCGCTGTCGCTGAATTATGTACCAACATTGAGATCATTAACTAGGCTTTCTTTAGTTGTGAGAAAAAGATCGAGGATGTTATTTTCGCGAGTTGGCTTATGCACATGCAGATAAAGCGCACTTTCTAATGAGTTACTGTATAGATCTGACCCGAGTGTATATTTAACGTGTCTCCCCAACTCTTTACTGGTAAGTTAAAGTCTCCCATAATTACAGCTTCAAATTGATTGCATATGTTAGAAATTTGTTCGAACAGTTTTCTTTATATTTGCATTGCTTGGTTTGGAGGTCTATAAACAATGCCAACAACTAATTTACTTGAACGGTTTTTAATTTCTATGAAAACGGTGTCTATATTAATTATTTCTACACTGATAACACGTGGATATATCAGGAATATATAAGACGACGCCACCACCAACTCTGTTTTCTCTGTCGCAAAGAAAAATTGAATAGCCGGGTAAGTTAAATTCCGCAATAAAATCTCTGTTATTTGTATTTAACCGTGACTCCGCGACGGCGATAATGTGGAAGTTTTCCGTTGCAGCAAGTTCTTCCAGGTCTATGAATTTATTTCGAATGCTGCGGGCGTTTACGTAACACGCGTTTATATGGTCATGGTGGGATTGGTTGGTGGTCCTTTGACTGTTTACGTGGCGTTCTCTGTCGGGGTTCGCTGTTATTTTTTTTTTTTTTGTGCTCTAAAAAGTGACACCTGCTCACTAAGGAGTCTTTCAAGTCGAGCCGCCCCGACGGGATTTAGGTGCACACCATCGCGTTCGTACAAGTCATTTGCACCATAGAAGTTATTCCAAAAGTTCACAAACTCGACATTTTCTTGAGCACATAATGACTTTAGTCGGTTGTTAGTGCTGAAAGCTTTACTGTAAAAGGCGTTATTTTCTCTCATCCAGGGAGATACCAGATATCATTATGTTTGTTTTTTTCCTTGAATTGTCGGATCACCTCTACGATACTTCTTCCATTAATTCTTCTGAACGATTGGCCTTTACGTCGTTCGTTCCGACATGGATGACGAACAGTGAGTCTTGGTCTGGAGCCGGTCATAACATCGTCGCGCGCCGCAGTGATGCCATCTACAACTATACCGGGGAAACACGTGCGCTTACGCTTCTTATATGAAGCACGACCGCAAAATTCTGTTAACTGACCTCTGATCATGAAATCGCCACAACCGGGTTTCGTGTTCCTCATCAACTTTCTCCTTTAAAATATCACATCGATTGAAGGTCGTGAGTTCCAACATTCTTCTTGGCGTATAAGGCCTGGCTCCATTCCTTACAGGAATGAAACCATCATCAGGTGCTTCGGTACTCGGATTTCTCGTGACTTGGGCATAGGTCGGTACGGTCGGGTTGGGCAAGAAGGCAGTGTCGTTAGTCTGCGGCACAACTATGTTGGCCGCAACAAACTCCTTCAGGGATTCGTATTGTTTTTCTAAAATGTCATATTTCATTTTCAAATCGTCGTACTTACGGTCGCTAACGCAGAAGCGACAAGCAGAGGAGTTTCTAAAATACTTAGGAGCGAACTTCTCGCAACATACTTCGCAAGCTCTCAGGTTAGATGGCATATTGAGTTAGCAATTTCTTAACTGACAATGAAAGCAATTACAGCGCAGTTACTGTAAACTTAAGATTGTCACCATAATACAATTTCAAAAAGTTAAATGCATAGAAAAGAGATACTGCGGTTTCCCAGTGCCCCAGGAAAATAAAGGTAGAAAAACCCAGAAGATGGTCATTATGAGTGATGAGCGTTCGGATTTGAAGCTGGCAACCTTGTCAACACGCTCGAATTTGTCCTTGAGCTTTGTCCCAAAAAGACTGGGGCCGGCGTGGTTACCATCACCCACACTGGGCAGAGAGAAAGGAGTCAGCCACCCAAGAGCATCACAACACGTATCCCCCTTAAAGCACGAGCCTTGCGGGCCCTGGACTAAGGCACCTGACACCAGGTGTGCCTGGAGGACTCTGTAGGGGAAAAGAACACCGCGAAGACTCCAAAGTGACTAGAACCTCCCTGGATAGTGAGAGAAACATCGGCAGAAGACTGAGACTAGAGGTTGGGTAGAATACCTGTAGAGAGGAGGGAAAGGAAGGGATGTGTCCTCAGAGAGTAAGGGAGGTGACAACCCTTGGATAGACTACCCAGAGAAAGGAAAAAAAAGTAATAGTCCGAGAGAAAGGAAGAAGTCCCTTGTAGTAGCCTCTTTACGAACAGCAGGGAATACGGTGATGGAATTTTCCACACCCAACCACAGAGGGAATGGAGGAGGAGGAGGAGGAGGAGGAGGAGAGAGAAGATATGAATTTGGGACATGAGGGAAGACAAATGACTTGGGAGCGATGGTGGCGGAGGAGTTGGAGGAGGAGGTGGAAAACGGGAAGAAGGAAGAAAGGAAGCGCTGGAGAGAAGAGAGAAGGAGGGGGAAGAAGAAAAAGTACATGAAGAGGATGAAGGGAAAGACAGAGTAGAAGAAGAGGAAGAGGAGGAGGAGGAGGAGGAGGGAAAAAAAGATGAGGAGGAAGAAGAGAAGGAGAGAAATAAAAAAGAAGACCAACGAAAACAAGAAGAAGTAGAAATAAAAGAAGAAGAAGAAGAAGACAATATGTGTAAAAAACGTTAAGTAGGAAAGATGAAGAAGACAGAAAAAAATAAAAATAAATGGGAGAAAGAGAAGCTTATGAGGAGGACCGTGACGACGAACAGGAGGAGGAGCAGGAGGAGGACGAGGAGGAGGAGGAGGAGGAGGAACACAAAGGGAACACAAAGAAATAACAAACAACAGCAGACCTGGTGATCCTGACGAGGCTGTTTGTGTAAAGCTACACTAACTATCTATATATATATATATATATATATATATATATATATATATATATATATATATATATATATATATATATATATATATATATATATATATATATATATATATATATATATATATATATATATATATATATATATATATATATATATATATATGGTTATATATATATATATATATATATATATATAATATATATATATATATACATACATATATATATATATATATATATACGTGCACTTTTCAAAAAACAATAATAAAAAAAGCGCGCTACTCGCTGCTCTAAAAAAGATACAAAGTGGTGAAGGAGATCAAATAGGGAGGAGAGATTATCTGATACCCTCCTCTTGAAGGATTCAAGTCGTAGGCAGGAGGAAATACAGATAAAGGAAGATTCTTCCAGGATTTACCAACGTGAGATGAAAGAGTGAAGATGCTGGTTAACTCTTCATAGAGGTTTGGACAGTATGGGGATGAGCATGAGTAGAAAGTCAGGTACAACGAAGACCGCGGGGGGAGGCATGGGTTAACAGGTCAGAGCAGTCAGCGTAAATATCGATAGAAGATAGAAAGAGGTAACATTGCGGCGGAATTTAAGAGGTAGAAGACTATCAGCATGAGGAGGAGGCTGATGAGACAGCTTTAGCCTCTGTCCAGAAGAGCTGTGGTGGAGCCCCCACCCATGAGATGCATACTCATACGGGCGGACAAAGGTACCTAATATGGACAACAACTGTGCGGGGGAGAAGAACTGGCGGAGACGGTACAGAACGCCCAGCATCAGGGGAAGCTGATTTAGTGAGATGAGATATGAAGTTTCAGTTGGTTTTGATTGGAGATAGACCGAGGATGTTTGTAGTGTCGAGGAAGGTGATAGTAGGTGTTGTCAAAGATGAGGGATAGTTGTTTGGAAGATTGTGTCGAGTGGATAGGTGGAGAAACTGTGTTTTTGAGGCGTTGAAGGACACCAGGTTCTTCTTGCCCCAATCGGAAATAATAGTAAGGTCTGAGGCTGTTCTGCAGCCTCCAGCCTTGAGTCGTTAAGTTCCTGAAGGGTGGGTCTTCTATTAAAAGAAGTTGAGTAATGCAGAGTGGAATCATCGGCGTAGGAATGGATAGGACAGTTCGTTTTGGAAAGAAGATCATCAATGAACAACAGAAAAAGAGTGGAGATAGGACAGAACCCTGAGTGACACCACTGTTAATAGATTTATTGGAAGAACAGTGACCGTCTACCACGGCAGAAATAGAACGGTCAGAAAGGAAACTGGAGATAAAGGTACAGAGAGAAGGATAGAAACCGTAGGAGGGTAGTTTAGAAAGCAAAGATTTGTGCCAGACCCTATCAAAAGCTTTTGATATGTCCAGCGTAATAGCAAAAGTTTCACCGAAACGGCTAAGAGAGGTGGACCAAGAGGCAGTTAAGTTAGGAGATCACCAGTAGACGCCCTTGCGGAACCCATACTATGATCAGATAGAAGGTCAGGAGGGAAAGGTGCTTTTGAATCTTACGGTTTAGGATTGATTCAAAAGCTTTAGATAGACAAGAAAGCAAAGCTATAAGACGGTAGTTT
>NW_026112104.1:0-40000 GCF_024679095.1 Eriocheir sinensis
CCTCTCATTTTCTTCATCCTTCTTCTGTTCACTTATCATCATCATCATCATTCCCACCATCATCATCCTCTTCATTATAACCTTCCCAGTGAGTCATTTTCAGATTATTAAAACACCCGTCAAATTAGAATCAGACTAATCAATATAGTTTACATCATGAACCAAAATTATAATGATGAATGGCGGGCCCCGTGTGTGTGTGTGTGTGTGTGTGTGTGTGTGTGTGTGTGTGTGTGTGTGTGTGTGTGTGTGTGTGTGTGCTTGTGTTTGAATGTGTGTGTGTGTGTGTGTGTGTGTGTGTGTGTGTGTGTGTGTGTGTGTGTGTGTGTGTGTGTGTGTGTGTGTTTGAGTGTGTGTGTGTGTGTGTGTGTGTGTGTGTGTGTGTGTGTGTGTGTGTGTGTGAACAGAGGTAGGAGGTGAGAACAAAATTAACATCCTGAAGCAAAACTAAAATATCTGTGGACAACGAGATGGCAAAGAAGGAAGCACAGGCTATATCTTACATCAAAACTAACCCTAAATATTTCTACAGGTACGCAGCTACAAAATCAACTACAAGAACCAGCATAGGCCCCCTGATAGACGCTAAAGGGCAAACGGTGAGTCATCCTCAGGAGATTGCCGACGAGCTGATGACACAGTATGATGGGGTGTTCAGTATCCCCCGCCAGGATAAAGTTGTTGCCTCACCTAGCGAATTTTTCTTTACTAACAATGATACAGACTATAAAACTGATCTGAATTTCACACCCACAACCATACAAGAAGCAATAAAAAAAGTTGCAGCAAATGCAGCATCAGGGCCGGATGAATTCCCGGCAAAGTTACTAAAAAGCTGTGCTAAGGAACTGAGTGTCCCCTTGTTCTTTTTATATAGGAACTCGCTTGACAAGGGGATAATACCACAGATATTAAAGTATGCCAAAATTACACCGATCTACAAAGGAGGATCGAAGTCACAAGCTCAGAACTACAGACCAGTTGCTCTGACTTCTCACATAATGAAAATTCTCGAGAAAATAATAGTCATGGACGTTGGAAAATACCTGGAAGACAACGACAAAATGAACGAAGATCAACACGGTTTCCGAATGGGCCGCTCATGCCTCACACAACTTCTTAACCATCATGAGAAAATTATTAATGCCCTAGCGAAATACAAAGTAGTGGATGTTGTGTATCTAGACTTCGCTAAAGCTTTTGACAAAGTTGACCACGGAATACTATTACATAAGATGCGAAGCCTAGGAATATCGGGTAAGCTCGGCGTGTGGCTGCATACGTTTCTCACCGGCAGAGAGCAGCGAGTAGCGGTCGATGGTGCAGTTTCCCGGTCATCCGCTGTCTCAAGTGGGGTGCCACAGGGATCTGTGCTTGGCCCTTTACTCTTTTTGATACATCTCTGATATAAACACACATGTGCAGCACTCTAGCGTCGCTTTATTTGCTGATGACACTCGTGTGATAAAAGAAGTGTCAACAGAAGCAGACCGTGAATTGCTGCAGGAAGACCTCGAAATACTTTACAGATGGACAGAGCAGAACAACATGTCCTTGAACAATAACAAATTTGAACACCTAACCTACAAGAATGCCCATAACACCAACGCTTCATACATATATAAAGCACATGACGGCTCTGATATCGAGAACAAACAAAATGTGCGGGGACCTCGGAGTTACCATGAGTTGTGATGGCACTTTCACGACTCACATAAACAACGTAACGAAGAAAGCACGCAGTCAATCAGGATGGGTCCTGCGCACCTTCCAGACACGTGACAAATTCCCGATGATGACACTCTACAAGTCACTCATTGTTCCCTTGTTGGAGTACTCTTGTCAGCTGTGGAGCCCGTGGAAGGTCGGAGAGAAGCAATAGCTAGAAGCAGTGCAGAGGTCATTTACCAGCAAAATTATTGATTGTCGAAAGCTAAATTATTGGGAAAGATTGAAGTCACTCAATCTCTACTCACTAGAAAGACGGAGGGAGAGATATATCATAATATACATATACAAGATTCTTATTGGTAACACAGTTAATAACATAGGTGTACTTTTTTACATTCACGAACGACTGGGAAGATTTTGCCATATACCACCATTGCACCCCAGAGCAGGCACACGGATCAAGACTCTAAAAGAGAACAGCTTCGCGACAAGAGGACCTCGGCTCTTCAACGAGTTACCTAAATATCTTCGGAGCTCAGAGGTCCAAAATGTAGAAAAATTTAAACGCCAACTCGACTCATTTCTCGGGACTATTCCCGACGAGCCCAAGCTGCCACCTCTACCTCCAGCCTCCGCAGCATCATGCATCAGCATCATCAGCTGAGACGGGCGGACGGGCTGTTTTGAGTGGCGGCGCATCAGCGTGGCCACGGGCACCACATACGTAGAGTGGTGCCTGCAACTACACTCCACAGGATCCACAGGATGTGTGTGTGTGTGTGTGTGTGTGTGTGTGTGTGTGTGTGTGTGTGTGTGAATGTGTGTGTGTGTGTGAATGTGTGTGTGTGTGTGTGTGTGTGTGTGTGTGTGTGTGTGTGTGTGTGTGTGTGTGTGTGTGTGTGTGTGTGTGTGTGTGTGTGTGTGTGTGTGTGTGTGTGTGTGTGTGTGTGTGTGTGTGTGTGTGTGTGTGTGTGTGTGTGTGTGTGTGTGTGTGTGTGTGTGTGTGTGTGTGTGTGTGTGTGTGTGTGTGTGTGTGTGTGTGTGTGTGTGTGTGTGTGTGTGTGTGTGTGTGTGTGTGTGTGTGTGTGTGTGTGTGTGTGTGTGTGTGTGTGTGTGTGTGTGTGTGTGTGTGTGTGTGTGTGTGTGTGTGTGTGTGTGTGTGTGTGTGTGTGTGTGTGTGTGTGTGTGTGTGTGTGTGTGTGTGTGTGTGTGTGTGTGTGTGTGTGTGTGTTTTGTGTTTGTGTGTGTGTGTGTGTGTGTGTGTGTGTGTGTGTGTGTGTGTGTGTGTGTGTGTGTGTGTGTGTGTGTGTGTGTGTGTGTGTGTGTGTGTGTGTGTGTGTGTGTGTGTGTGTGTGTTTCTGTGTGTGTGTGTGTGTGTGTGTGTGTGTGTGTGTGTGTGTGTGTGTGTGTGTGTGTGTGTGTGTGTGTGTGTGTGTGTGTGTGTGTGTGTGTGTGTGTGTGTGTGTGTGTGTGTGTGTGTGTGTGTGTGTGTGTGTGTGTGTGTGTGTGTGTGTGTGTGTGGTGTGTGTGTGTGTTTGTGTGTGTGTGTGTGTGTGTGTGTGTTTGTGTGTGTGTGTCGTAACCATTAGAGTGGAAACGTCCAGAAACGACGACAAACATAATAATAAAGGCACGCTGTTTACCTCCTCGTTCTTTTCTCCTCTCCTCCTCCTCCTCCTCCTCCTGTTCCTATCTTCCTCTCCTTCTCTCCATTCCTCTGAACTTTCCTAATCTAATACATATCTTTATCTAATTTTACTGCGAGATACTAATTTTCCTCTCTCTCTCTCTCTCTCTCTCTCTCTCTCTCTCTCTCTCTCTCTCTCTCTCTCTCTCTCTCTCTCTCTCTCTCTCTCTCTCTCTCTCTCACACACACACACACACACACACACACACACACACACACACACATGTCTGCCTGGCATCTGTCTGTGTGTCGTGGTCGTCGCCTGTTTTCTGGAGACAGTTTCCGCTCATCAGCATAATATTCCTCCAGGCATATTTTTTATCAGGGGTATTTTAGGACTAGTTTTTCATTTTCATTCTTTGTTTCGTGCAGCGGGCTTAATTCAACCCTTTTCTACCTATTTTTTTATTGTAATTATCCTTCAGAGAGACAACCTCTTAAATGGTATACTTTATTCATATACTTTAAATCATCTGATCAGCTTTAATTTAAATAAGCAGTACTTCCCAAGCTTCAGGAAATACAACTCTTTATAATGTTTACTTTTCACATATGCTTCAAATCATCTATTCAATTTGTCTTCTGTTAATTCACTGAACATCAAACACCATTCGCTAGTCAACATTAATCACGGAATATAATTTCCACACTCTTCAGCCAGTACAACTTATATAGTTCACTTAGATATGTACTTCAAACTGTAAATTTTGTTTGTCTTACACTAAATCACTGAATAATAAACCCCATTACCCGTTCAATACAAGTTTCGGTAAACAATGTTAGTTTTCTTATACTTTTAACTTCATATACTTATCATTTCAGGCTTTCCCGTATACCTCACATCATCTATACTGTTAGCCTTCCATTACATCACCGAACATTATAAATCCCGTTAACCGTACAACCTTCCTCCCCATACACTCACTTAACACTTTATATTATTAAATTTTCACACACAGGTACTTCAGATCATCTATACTGTTTGCCTTCCACACAAACCAAACATTATAAAGCCCATTAGCCGTTCAGCCATCCTCCTAACATAAACACTTAACTGTTACCTTATAGTGCTCACTTTTCACATATACTTCACATCATCTGTACAGTTTGCCTTCCACTAATCCATTACCATTACACACCCCACCAGCCGCCCCGCCTCCCCCGCTCCACACACCCCTGCCCGGCCCGGCCTGAGCAGCGATATAATTAGTGGAGGAAAAGAACAGCGGCCTGGCTTTTACCCTCGAGGATAATGACGATTGGGAGGAAGGATTTTACAGCTGATTGCCAGGAATAAATATGGATATTCTCTCTCTCTCTCTCTCTCTCTCTCTCTCTCTCTCTCTCTCTCTCTCTCTCTCTCTCTCTCTCTCTCTCTCTCTCTCTCTCTCTCTCTCTCTCTCTCTCTCTCTCTCTCTCTCTCTCTCTCTCTCTCTCTCTCTCTCTCTCTCTCTCTCTCTCTCTCTCTCTCTCTCGACCTCTTCCTACCACCGATTTCAAATGTTTTCCTTTTTCTTTCCTCCTTTACGATTATCTTACTCCGCTATCGTCTAGTAACTCTAGGTCACTCTTTCCTCCTCCTCCTCCTCCTCCTCCCTAACATGAGGATAATCTTGGCTCTCATCTCATACCTCTCATACCCTTCCTTCCTTCCTCTCATCCTTCCTTAATTCCACCCCTCCCTTAACTTCACAATGGCTTTGGAGAATTATTGGCGTAATAATTTTGTGAGGAAAGACCAGCCGACAAAATGCCCAAGCGCGCACGCGCGCACACACACACACACACACACACACACACACACACACACACACACACACACACACACACACACACGAGGTCAACTTTCCGCCAACCTTAAATAACGTCTAATCAGGCAAAATAAAAACGAAGAAGAGAAAGCAGAGAAAACAGAATAAAAGCGAGCACAAACAGGACTCGCTGGGCCGCGGAGAGGATGACAAACACAACTAAGTCAGGGAAAGCGACGACGATGATGATGATGATGCGGAGGTGAAGAAGGTGAGAAGCGAAACGTAATGAGACAGGTGTGAACGGAGGATGATGCACCTGGATTTGTATAGAATGATGATGATAGTGATAATAACAATAATAATAATAATAATAGTAATAATAATAATAATCACACAGACACAGAGACACCTCAAGGGATCAACAAAACCACCACCATCACCACCACCATCATTATCACCACAAGCACCGCCAAACAGCCAACTCCCGAAGGCATATACATCTTCTGCTGTTGTGAGGAAGAGAAGGAGGAGGTCACCTTGGGCCCCTATATCACCTACTGTTCAAGCCGACGAAGAGGAGGAGGAGGAGGAGGTCACCTTGGGCCCCTATATCACCTACTGTTCAAGCCGACGGGGAGGAGGAGGAAAAGGAGGAGGAGGAGGAGGAGGAGGTCACCTTGGGCCCCTATATCACCTACTGTTCAAGCCGACGAAGAGGAGGAGGAGGAGGAAAAGGAGGAGGAGGAGGAGGAGGAGGAGGAGGTCACCTTGGGCCCCTATATCACCTACTGTTCAAGCCGACGAAGAGGAGGAGGAGGAGGAAAAGGAGGAGGAGGAGGAGGAGGAGGAAGAGGAGGAAACATGGAAACATGGAAATGCAGGCAACAGAAAGCCTATTGGCTCATTACGAGGTTGCCCGCTTTGGTGATTTAATCTGCTCGACAGACACCAGGGACTTGAGGAGCAGATGAAAGCACCTCGATGTTCAGTTTACTCCCGACTCAGCGAAATGACGGTCGATTCTATATTTGAGGGGGTTGATGGTATTCGCATTTACTACTTCTGAGGAAAGATTGTTCCAGTGGCGGATGACTCGGTTTGAAAAGAAACTCTTTCCAATGTCTGTGTTACATCGACTCGACTGAATGGGTAAACCGTTATTTCTAGTTCTTGAGTTGGGTTGCAGTTTAAAGAATTTAGAGTAGTCGACGTTATTGAACTTTTTCAGGTACTTAACATAGCTGGGCACGATAACAGTAAACCTTATTCCCGATAACCGATAACTGATAATGGAAAACCTTATCGGTGATAACCGATATTCGTTAACTGTAAACACAAATATAGGCGGTAACAGATAACCGATACCCGATATTAATCCACAATTCCGATACTAGCTAGCGATAAGTCCGATAGGCGAAAACGATACTATATTGATATTTGAAATAAAAAACATAAATGAATTAAAAAATTTATGATCTGTATTTTAGAAAACTTACAAAACCTGAAAACCACACGTTGACACGTACATATGGACGGTAATACTAGAAACGCCTGAACCGGTGGTGTGTTATTTGGCGTCCCCACCGTCAAAAATGGCGCTTTTGTTTACAAATACTGGTCTCTCGTGAACTGCGCATGCTCAGACCAGCAAGCGTAACAGTCATTCTAAGCTTTTAACCGTAATTAAGAGTTGCTGGAAGGCTGAATCAGACATACAGTACCACTACCACCATCCCCGCTGTTTCTAGAACGACACTATGTACGAGCTGTATTTACATGTACAGAGTGACGTTCTAGAAACAGCGAGGATGTTGGTACTGTATGTCTGATTCAGCCTTCCAGCATCTCTTAATTACGGTTAAAAAGCTTTGTGAGACTGTAGAGGTCTACGCTTGGTGGTCTGAGCATGGGCAGTAGAGAGGAGACAACGTTTTTTTTTTCTAAGAGGCGGAAAAAAGTAGCGATTATCGCTGGTTTGGTTACAAAAGTAACGAAGATACTGATATATATTTAAATAAGTAGCGGATGGGCGATAACCCGATTTTGTTATCAGCGATAAAGTATCGCGATAACTTATCGCGATAACGCCCAGCTATAGTACTACTTAAAGACATGAATCATATCCCCTCGTAGGCGTCTTTTCTCCAATGTCAGGAGATTGAGTACCTTGAATCGTTCCCCTTAAGGTTGGAATCATCTTCGTGGCGCGTCGTTGAATCCTTTCCAGTAAATCAATGTCCTTTCTGTAATTAGGAGACCAAAACTGTACTGCATACTCGAGGTGCTGTCTTACCATGGAATTATACAAGGATAGCATCACGTCTGATGTTTTAACCCGAGCATAGTGCTGGCTTTGCTATATGCTTTGTTACAGTGATTCCCGTGTTTCAAGTCACTGCTGATAGTGACCCCAAGATCCTTTTCCTCCTGCATCGCCTGCAGCGGGAAAAGAATTAGGAGGAAAGTTACAACAGTATGTAGTGGATGGTCTGGCTAGACAGTGGAGCTTAAGTGGAGGTGAGTGGATAAGGAAGAGTTCTGGAGGAGGAGGAGGAGGAGGAGGAGGAGGAGGAGGAGGAGGAGGAGGAGGAGGAGGAAGGGGAGGGAGGTAGGGGATCGTAAAAGGAATGTTGCTATTGGAAAAGGGAGATTAATAGTTAGACTTTCAACAATTCTCTTAATCTTATACACGATACATTTTACATTACTACCACTACCACCACCACCACCACTATTACTACTACTACTGCTACTACTACTACTACTACTACTACTACTACTACTACTACTACTACTACTGATACCTCCACCCATGTTTATTTTCCCGACACATAACTACTACTACTACTACTACTACTACTACTACTACCTCTACTACTACATAAATGATACCTCCACCCATGTTTATTTTCCCGACACATAATCATGGAGGGCTCCATAGCTTGGAGGTCATTAGCCCCAGCTCTGTTCGCTAATGACTGTGGCATCCAACCATATCACTAATACTACCTGACACTAAATCACCTATCATCTATTACGTCTAGATCCCCCTTTCCTTCCCTACTCAAGTCACTCGCGACCCACCCTAATGTCACTCTCCACCACTGTGGCTTCATAGTCCATATTGGAGATGTTGGTGGCTTTTGGGCCAGAGTGTCTGGTGCCCCTGAGACATAGGATGGCCGACCTGAGCAGGGGGAACAAGAGGCGACACCTCATCCAGGCGACAACGTGACTCCTTGGCTGATGCTTCTTTTCTGAGATTAGTTCCGCGAGGCGTGCGTAGAAGCATTGGGCCCTGGGACCCATCCCGCCGGATGTGGTGAAGACGAGGGGGGTGAAGCTGCCCTGATCCACATGTTGGATTCTTTCACCGTATGCCCTTGTCTTCTCCTGCTCGTTCCTGTGGTGGGCGGCTACTTTTACTACTACTACCACTACTACTACTACAACTACTACTACTACTACTACTGCCACTACTACTACAACTACTATCACTACTACTACTACACCTACTATCTTTACTACTACTACTACTACTACTACTATTACTACTACTACTACTACTACTTCCCGTCCTTGCTAACGCCTTGATAATGTGGATACTGGACTTATTCAGGAAGGGGATATTAATTAAAGGGGGGAGAGAGAGAGAGAGAGAGAGAGAGGAAAATACTATCGACAAGGTGGCACAGAGGAGATTATTGCGGGAGAAAAAGTAAAGAACATAATCTAAATGGAAATGACGCCAAATGGACATAGGAAAATGGGTATAAATGAAGCGACGAGGGCGGCGGCGAGGACGTGGGAAGGCGTGGGCAGTAAACCAGGACAGCGGCGAAGAGGAAAACAGGTGAAGAAAGGCGGAGAGCGATAGCGATGAAAATAAGTAATGAAGGACATGCAAAAACTATGATTAAGGGAGGGAAAGTGAGGAGAGGAAAGACCTAGCATTTACAACTATTAAAAAAAAATACCTAAAAGACTGTTATACAGGGAAGATAAAATTATTATAATGGAATGAAAATTTATACCGAAAAAAAACATTATAATGGGAAGAAAAAATATTTTTATACTGTGAGGAAAATAGCGAAAAAAAAGTTGTGCTAGAAAGTATTGCTCGTTTGTGAAAGAAAATGAAAAAGAAAACATAAAAGGAAAAAACTGTACAAAAAAGCCCCGGACAAACTTGGGAATGAAAAAAAGGGGAAAGAGTGGCGTTCAGTTATTTATGTGATCAGAAAGAGGCAGGTCCTCAGGAAAACAAAATCAAAGTTGAAAAATGATCAGTAAATGGATAAGGAAATGAGGCACATACACAAAAGTGAAAAACAAAGAATAGATAAACAGAAATAGATAAAAATCAGTGACACAAACAAAGAGAAGGAAAAAATACAGATACGTATAAAAACAATGAGACGAATAATAAATCAGAGAAAAAGAAGATTCAACGAACAGAGAAAGAATAATAATTATACATAGAAAAAAAGTCGACGAAAAGAGAAACACAATACTAATGACACACAAAAAAAGAACATGAAAAAAATTACACACAAAAAAAATATAACTGGAAAAAAAGAAAGGGACAGGGAAGTCTCAGGACCCCTCGCTGCCGCCGGTCGTTCCCGGAGTAAATGAGGCAATTAGTGTGTGATAACAGTTGCCAAGACGAGCCGCTTTAATTGTGTGGTGCAGGACGCGTGCTGACGAGACGGTTAGATGAAACACTTACCTGTGCGTGTGTGTGTGTGTGTGTGTGTGTGTGCGCGTAACATACGTGTGTCTGTTTTTTTCTTTTTTTTTCTTTTACAACAAAGGAGACAGCTCAGGGGCACACAAAAAAAGGAAACAATAAAAAAAAGCCCGCTACTTGCTGCTCCTATAAAAAAAAAATCAAAATAGGTAGCCGAAAGAGAGGTCAATTTCGGGAGGAGAGGTGTCCTGATACCCTCCTCTTGAAAGAGCTCAAGTCGTAGGCAGGAGGAAATACAGATGAAGGAAGATTGTTCCCAGTGTGAGGAATGAAAGAGTGAAGATGCTGGTTGACTCTTGCATAAGGGGTTTGGACAGTATAGGAATGAGTCGGTAAAACACCGTGAACACAAAAAGGTTCTACGCTTTTTACACGATAAAAGCGGCCGTAAAGTGCCGCCAGGAGTGATTGAAGGTTTGCCGGGAGAATTAGCTCCAAGGCGAAGAGCCGTAAAATGCAATAACTCACCACACCAAAATAACAAACAAAGAACAAGCAAACAAACGGGGAATAAAGATACGAAATAAGGAGTAAATGCGTGTACAAAATAAGAAAAGGATACATAACTAAATGAAGATATACAACAACAACAAAACAACAACGGGAATAAAGATAATGTTTAAAGGGAACGAGTACTAATACCTTGGGCAAGAACAAGCAAGCAAACGGGGAATAAAGATACGAAATAAGGAGTAAATGCATGTACAAAATAAGAAAAGGATACATAACTAAATGAAGATATACAACAACAACAAAACAACAACGGGAATAAAGATAATGTTTAAAGGGAACGAGTACTAATACCTTGGTCAAGAGTTTATGAAGTGATGTTGAAAAAATATAGTTGTTATCGTTCTTAGTTAATTCGAACAATGAATAGGTTACTTAAATCTAGCACACACACACACACACACACACACAGCCCGGTAGCTCAGGGGTAGGGCGTCTGGCTCACAACCAGAAGGACCGGGGATCGATTCCCCGACCGGGTGAAGATAAGTTGGGATTATCTTCTTTCACGTGTAGCCCCTGTTCACCTAGCAGTAAGTAGGTACGTAACGACAGGCAAGGAGTTGTGACCTCGTTGTCGCAGTGTGTTGTTTGTGAGTGGTCTCAGTCCTACCCAACGGTCGGTACTACGAGCTCTGTGCTCTTCCGTAGGGGAACGGTTGGCTGTCTCGAGGGAAACCCACAGCAGACCAAGAGGTGAATTACACACACACACACACATGCCAAGACACCGACACGAGAAAAAAGAAAAAAAAGAGAGAAGAGAAAAATTAAATAAATAATTGTATCCATCGTGTTTTCATAGTGTTACCTTAATGGGCTTCTAGTGTTTTCAGTTGTCTTTTTGGTTTTCATTTATGTTTAGGCCCTGAGCTGCTTCCTTTTACTAGGATGGGTGGAACAGTTCATAAAAGAATGAAGTAAGAGAGGCACTGTAGAAGGCAGGGTAGACAGCGGACCTATTCTGAGATCATTGGCTTGCACCTACACAGCAGAAAAAGGGGGAGAATAGCCCGCCGATGTATTTTTCGTGGCTGTTAAAATGCAATGGGAGTAATAACGGTGCTAACTGTTTGTCGGAAATATAGCGTCAGAAAAATATACCTCGAAAAAAATAAAGCAATCCACATGAATAGAGGTTTGGGCTTGGTGAAGGTTAATGAAAAAGGACACACAAAAGTGAAGCGTTTTTACTATGCAGAACATAAAGACGACGAAAAAATATGAAG
This sequence comes from Eriocheir sinensis, assembly GCF_024679095.1. Taxonomy (NCBI): domain Eukaryota; kingdom Metazoa; phylum Arthropoda; class Malacostraca; order Decapoda; family Varunidae; genus Eriocheir; species Eriocheir sinensis. The sequence goes on from NW_026112104.1 coordinate 11,605, forward strand.
GAACGTTTTGGAAGACTTCTCTGCACCAAACAAACATATAAACCCTCTAGGAAAAGGTTAAAGTTTGCGAAGCTTTATGAAGAAGAGCTGATGCTGTTTTACAATGCAGATTAACGAAAAAAAAGACGAAAATATATAATAGAAAGTTTTGGGAGACTTCTCTACACCGATTAAACTAACAAACATATGAACAAAAGTTTTAGGTTGGTGGAGGCTAATGAAAAAAAAAAGTATTGCGCTTATGTTGTTGAATAAAAAAAAAAAAAAAAAAAAAATATATATATATATATATATATATATATATATATATATATATATATATATATATATATATATATATATATATATATATATATATATATATATATATATATATATATAATAAAAAGTTCAGGTAGACTTCTGTACACCAAAACAAACACAAAACAACAACGGGGAAGAAAAATAATGTTTAAAAGAATACAAATAATAATACCTTAGTCAATTAATAAGTGGCCTTGAGAAGAAAAAAAGAAAAGAAGAAAAGAGAAAAGAATAAACGAAAGAAAAGAAAGTAAAGAAAAAATAGTTAAAGAAGAAAGGGAGCATCAACTAAACACTCATTAATCAGACTGTTAACTAAGTGACACAAACGACGAGAGATCAACAATACTGTGACCGATTCTACAATAAAAATAAATGGTGCGTCGTTAGCAAGGGAAACACGCGAGTCTGCCAAGTAAGTGTTAACGAAAATACACGAAAAACAGTTATCAGTGACGGGCTCATAAGAAAGAAAAATGGGTAAAGGAAAGTGATGTAAAAAAATGGTGAAAGGAGAAAAAAGAATAAAATAATAGAAAGGAATGAAAAAATAAAATAAGTGGTGTAAAGATATAGTAATATAACAGAAATAATGAAAAAAAGAAAAATCAATAAACAATGAGTGGTGTAAAGAAAGAAAGATAGAAGTGGCGTAGCGTGTTGCTAAGGAATGTGATGTTAAGATACAAAAAGATAAATATGTGGTTAAGGAAAAATAACAAAAAAATTTAAAGAAAAACAGTGCAAAGAAAAATAAAGAACAATAAAAAAGATAAAAAGACGTGTAAAGAAAAGTGGTGTAGTCAAGTACATAAAGTAAAGTAGTAAGTATATGTGCAAACAAAAGGAAAATCATGAAAACTGGGAGCGGCTTAAAGAGAAGCAGTGGAAAGAAAAACGATGAAAAACGAAATTGTGTTGAGAAGAACTGAAAAGGAAAGTAAAGAGAAGGAAAAGAAGATAAGATGGAGGTGAAAGAAGAGACATGAAAGGAAAGTATTTGTATATGTATTTGTATATTTGTATATACACTATCAGGCAGGGAGAATCAAGACGCCTCTATTACCAACATTAATACCTTTTTAACATTCTAATTTGTTCCTATTTTCAGTGGAGTAAAGGAAGGGGGCGGGGCGGGGAGTGACGTGTGGAGTGATTTTTTATATAGTCTCTAGTTAGTCTTGCACCCTTGGTTTACCTCATTTGCCGTAGAAAAATACAAAGGGGAGCTCAAAGCACTATGTTATAGAGGGAATTTAAAGTAATTAGTTTATTAAGTTACGTTGAAGAGCAAAATTAAATATAAAATCTTCTCAGTGCCAAATTATACAGAAAAATGTTATATAAGAAACAGTATTGTAGCATTGCTGAAGGAGAGAGAATATCCGAATCCGAATCAGAATCAGAAACTTTATTTCCATTTATACAATGGTTATTCTTTACTGGCTTAAAACTATTGAACACGGTATATGGAGTACGAAAAAATTTACAGATAATCCTGAAAATATAACTAGAATATAACTGCTGCTAAAAATAAAGTGTGGACTAATTAATATCTAGGACATCATGCAAAACATTATATGATAAAATGTAATGAGAGTATTCAGTATAATTAGTTTCCTGTGCTATCTTGAGAGAGGTGTTTCTTCAGATTGACCTTACAGGTATGCAAACTGTGACAATTCTCTACTTTTGTGGGGAGGTTATTCCATAGTTCTGGCCTTCTGACTGTGATAGATCGGGACCCAATGTCAGTGTGTGTTTTTGGTACATAGAGGAGATTTTGTTGTCTTGTGTTTGTGTCAACTATTTGTCCTACTTGTGGAAAGGAGAATAGCCATTCAGGAAAATGCTTCTTCAGTGCTTTGAATACTATGATGCACTGTTCAAAAATGCACATCTGCTCAATATTTGGCAATTGAAGTTCCTTTAAGAGTGGGCTGACATGATCAAACTTGGCTCCCTCAGTAACCACATTTGCAGCAAGATTCTGTAGCTTCTGAACCCTATTCAGCTGTGTGATATTTGTGGTGCCCCAAACAGTTATCCCATAGTTAAGGTGACGTAAAGCAAGTGTCTGAACCACTATTAGCCTGGCTTCTCTGCTGAGCAAGTCTTGAAAACGATTGATGTACATAAGCATGCCAGATACTTTTTTACTAATTTTTGTCACGTGCGTATCAAACAACATGTTACTGTCGAAATGTAGCCCCAAGTTTTTGACATTTTGGCAAGGTTTAACTAAGGCACCCCCTACTTTAATTGTGGTGTTATCCGATATTCGTGATATCAGAGCTCTTGTGCCTAGAAATATACATTGAGTCTTTTTGGAGTTCAGCAAGAGACCGTTCCTGTTAAAATAGTTTTAAATTTTTTCTAACGTCTATTCTGTACTAAGAATTAATTCAGGTAGATTTTCAGTATTTCCAGTATGAATGAATTGTGTGTCGTCAGCATATTGTATAATAAAACATTCTTTAATTTCTTATGACAGGTCATTTACGTAAACGTTAAAGAGCAAAGGGCCGAGAATAGATCCTTGCGGGACTCCAAAAGATACTTCTCGTGTAGAGGACAAATTTCTCCCAATTCGCACAGACTGAGTCCTGTTACACAAATAATCTTTAAACCATAATATATCGATTCCTAATTTGTTACATTTTCTAAGTAGAACGCTGACACTGTATTCTCTATTTTTTTTTTCATTTTGATCCTCTCCCTGTTGTTTGATTCTATTTCAACTCCACCACTCTCTTTTTCTTTAATTTCATCTCTCTCTCTCTCTGAGAGAGAGAGAGAGTATGGTATAAAATAAAACGGGGAAGTGCGACAAATTATCTCTCCTGAACGAAAGGAAGTTGAGTGGTAATAGCAGGAGGAGGAGGAGGAGGAGGAGGAGGATGAAGAAGATGAAGAAACATGGAAATATCTCAACATAGAAGGGCAGGCAATAAAGTGTCTCCTTATGTTTATAATGAGGTTGCCTGCTTGAGTAATATCCTAAGCTCGTCAGGACAACAGTGACCCACGGAACAGATGAAAACATTTTCTCTAAGAGCGTGCAGAGGAGGAAGAGGATGAAATGGTGGAGGGGAAGAATGAGGAAGAGGAGGAGGTAAAAGAGGAAGAAGGGGTGTAACATGAAGAATTGGAGGTGACACAGGAGAAGAAAAATGGTTAGTAGGGAAAACAATATGAAAAAACACAAAACAAAAAATAGCAAAACAAAAATATGAACCAAATGTGAATGGCAATGCAAACAAAAATGCATGAGTATAAAATGAATTGAAAATGAAAAGAAAAAATAAGATAACAGGGAAATAAAAGAAAGAATTGAAAGATAAAATCCATAGAAAATAGGACAAAAAAAAAAAAAAATTGAAAGAAAGGGCTTTAATAATAAAAAAAAAAAAAAAACATTAGAGAAAAAAAGTTTACGCCATAAAATGTTACAAAGTCCGGAAAGTGAAAAAAAGATTAAATGAAAAAAACATTCGATTCTCGCATTCCAGTTCAAGCAGTGAGAGTTTCTTCTCCGCCGCGCCCAGTCCAAACACTCATTTTACCTCGTTTTCGAAATTTTCTTATCCATTAACGCTCTCTCTCTCTCTCTCTCATTATTTCCTCCCTCCCACACACATAAACACGGCCGCCACTGTTGCAACTCACCTCCTCCCCTCCGCCGGAAGCCTGCTAAGGGAAAAAATAATATATTACGTCGTAAGTCAGAATATTAAAACAGAGCAACAAATACAGGAATACAAGAATTACTGAATAATTAATATACGAACGAATAAATGAGTGAACCAAATGTGAATGGCAATGCAAACAAAAATGCATGAGTAAAAAATGAATGACGTATAAAGAATAAAGTAATGAAATAAGATTACAACTAATTACTATAAGAACATAAAAACATAAGAACGTTGGAGTCTACAAGAGGCCGGTAGGGCTATACAAGGCAGCTCCTTTGACCCTAAGCTCCCGTGTATCTAACTCCACCTAATATCGCTGTCCATGAATTTATCTAATTTTTTTGAATGTGACAATTGTATTGGCACTCACCACATGACTGCTAAGCCTATTCCACTCATCCACAACCCTGTTAGTAAACCAATTTTTGCCTATGTCCCTGTTGAATCTGAATTTATCCAGTTTAAACCCATTACTTCGTGTCCTACCCGGTTCTCTTACCAACAATACTTTATGAGTATCTCCCTTATTAAAGCCCTTCATCCATTTATAAACCTCGATCATGTCTCCACGCACCCTTCGCCTTTCTAGAGAATGCAAGTTTAAATGTTTGAGTCTTTCCTCGTATGGCAAGTTACTCAATCCCTGAATCATCTTAGTCATCCTCCTCTGCACTGATTCTAACATTTTGATATGCATTCTATAGTAAGGTGACCAGAACTGAACCGCATAGTCAAGATGAGGTCTAACTAATGCTAAATATAGTTTGAGGAAGACTTCGGCGCTTCTGCTGCTTACGCTCCTTGAAATAAATCCCAGTACCCTATTTGCTCGATTTCTAGCTTGAATGCATTGTGCCCTTGGACGGAGATCAGAGCTCACTAAGACCCCTAAATCTCTCTCGCACCCAGACCTGCTTATGAGAGTGTCATTTAAGCAATAGTTGTGAGAGGGGTTGTTCCTACCTACACTCAGAATACAGCACTTCCCTACATTGAACTCCATCTGCCATTTATCAGCCCAGAACAGTTAACTATCAATTTCACTGTACATCTATTTAACTATCTGTCTGTGTCTATCTGTCTGTCTTCAGTTAATGTGATAAACGTGCTTGTGAGTTGGCATATAAATACCGATACAACACAAACACCCCGGACCCGAGGTGACGCATATAAAGACGTATTTGATATTGACCACTGCCTAGATTTAATAGACAAAGGGGATAAACGCAGAATTCAATAAAAAGTATATGATTTCCACTTAAACAGACTAGTGGGTAGGGTTGCAAAGTGTGGGAAAGTTTCTGGTAAAATAGAAACTTTCCATGGAAGGTTTCCGGGAATTTTCAGGGCCCAAAAATCTGGGGAATTAATTGGAATTTAAAAAAAATTTCACACGTGTATTTGCCTTACTAAACAAACCAGTTTTGGTTAATATAACTTAAAAACTTAAAAAGTTTTAAGCAACAAATACTGTATTTCCAAAAGGTTGGGTTAAATTTAAGGAACTTTCAAACACGTGGTATCCAGACACCTATAGCATAAAATAACGAAGAAAGCCGTCACTGTGTTATATAGAAAGTCTCATTTAGTAAGGAAGAGAAGATCATTTTCCTGAGTCAAGACGTATGGTATGGTTATTTTGTTAAGTTAGGTTAAGTTTAGGGCATCTTCAAACATATAATAGGCGACTGCTTATGGCACAAAATAACAAAACATGACCTCACTCAGTCAGTGAGCCTGAGGCTTTCTTTCTCTTCACCTCCTCCTCCTCCTCCTCATCATTCTTTTTTCTTTGCACCTTTACCTCTACAGATACGTTCAATAATGGACGAAAAATAATTGCTTTCAGATCAAGAGCCATTATGTTATTTTTTTCCGTTCAGCTCATCACTTTCGACCTTTTCAAAACGCGCCTTTACGCAGCATAACACGATTTTGTTGAGAAAAAAAAAACGCGTATATTAGTAAGCGTCGGTAATGTTCTCGAGGCACAAAACACTCGCGTTGATCAGATTACATTATCATTGTTTTTCCCTTGCTGTCAGACCCTGCGAGCCAGCGAGCCTTTCAACACACAAGTTCATTTTCGCGTTCACATAATTTCTGCCTTTTATCTGTTTTTTTTTTTTTCACGTCACCTTGAATGCAAATTGACTGATGTGTGTGTGTGTGTGTGTGTGTGTGTGTGTGTGTGTGTGTGTGTGTGTGTGTGTGTGTAGTAACCCCCAATTAGTCTAATTGTCCCTGGGGTTTAATAATTGTTTTCTGTCTTCCTCGCACGCAGTGTGTTGTGCAGTAACATGTTTGTGAATGGCTCAGTCTGTTAGTCACCAGTAATGTTAACGTTCAATCGTAGTAATCTTTTTTCCTTCAGAGAATAGTTTGTATTTCTGCTTATCTATATTTTTGAGTATCTTTAACACATGGACAAATTTTAATTCAAATGCTTAATCTCTTCTTCACTTTTCTACACTAGCGAGACTGATGTGTATATTAACCGTATTTTTTTTTCTCTCCTTAGAGTTATAAAATATGCTGTTGTTGATCAATATTTTAAGTGTCTTTATTTTTAGGGATGTTTTCCAATTGCACAGTTTACCTTTTCCATAATCTACGCGTCATCTTTCATGGAACCTTTACTACGTGCGTGTGTTTGCCAACCGATCACATTCTTTCCTCCCTGTTAGCTGTGCTTATGTTTATCTATAGTTAGAGTGTCGATGCATAATAATTTCGTTACATTTTCAGGTGTCATAACAGTTCTAATACTGATTAATCACCTCGTCACCTTTCATGCAAACTTTATTATTGTTTATATTTATTTATCTGCGTGTGTGAATCAATTATACTTTTCTTTATCTACAGTTGGCGTATCATTATTTTTCTATTTTGAATACATTTTCAATTAACAATACTGCCGCTGAATAATCTCTTCCTCTTAAATACAAACTTTACTGAATTTACTTTATCCACGTGTGCATGTAAAATGTTCATGTGTTGATCTGTATTTAGAGTCGCATTTTTTACGTTGAAGTATATTTTCCAGCAACATAATTCTGGCGCTGCGTAATCTGTTTGTCGCCTTCCGTGCAAACACCGTAATGGTGTGTGTGTGTGTGTGTGTGTGTGTGTGTGCAGACCGTAGACACTTTCATCCCCTGCTGGTTATTTATCATGATCTCGTTGGCTTGTTTAGTGTGTGTTTTGTTTTACCTATGTAAGTAGATTTTCCAGGTAATTAAGTTATCTATTGCTTCATCTTTTCGTCGTCTTTCATGCAATTTAGTGTTTCATGAAATTTAGTGTTCCAAAACCATTTACAATCCTTTCCCTTGCGCTAATTAACTTAGTAAATGTTTGTTTACTTTATATAATTCATTTTTATACGAATATATTTTCACGTAACCTCATTTCTGCATCGCTTAATCTACTCATCTTTTCTGGAAACGTAATTTCGTGTGTGTAGAAAGCAGTTATAATTGTTATCTATTTCTTTCCGTCTTTATTAATGATGTAACTTTATTTCGTTTATATTTATATTATTTCGCAACTCCGTACAAATCCCAGTAGCTTTATTTCGGATTTCGCTTAATTTATTTTTTCCTCTGTTATGCAAACGTAATATCGCGTGTGTCCAGTGTAATTGTTATCTCTCCTGGTCTGCATTATTTCTGCAAGTGTTCGTCAATGTTTGTGGAGTGCATTCAAACAGATATTTTTTTCCAGCAACACAACTTATGCATCTGCTTAATCTATTCGTCGCCTGTTATGCAAACGTGTCTTCTTCTTCTTCTTTTCTTCTTCTTCTTCTTCTTATTATTATTATTATTATTATTATTATTATTATTATTATTATTATTATTGCGGTTGTTATTTTAGTGTCGTTTATATTATTACTATTATTTTACTACTAATACTTGACTGGTATTTTTATCATTTTACAATCACATACTGTTTTCCCGTACGTATTAAGACAGTAAGTGTCTACCTTACATTATTTGTATCATTCATAGTCAATTTCAATCATGATTGACACGCCCCGCGCTGCTTAACCAATTCATCTTCCAGGCAAATGCAATTCATGTGTTTCAAGTGCAATTAAATTTCTTCTTGCGTGCAATAATCCGGTAAATGTCGATCTATATTTCATGTTTTAGTTTTTCTGAACATTAATGAAACTGCCTGCAGCACACACGCCATTGATTAGTCCATTACACCTTTCCACCCACTCCTTTCCTCTCTAACCTTTTCATCTGTGTCCCATCATGCGCACTCATTGATTCCTCCTCCTTTTCCTCTCCTCACCCTTCTTCCTTTTCCTTTCCTTCTTTTTCATCTTCCTCCTCTTCCTATACCTCAAGGCCCCTTTCTGTTCCCCCATTTCTTTTCTTTTCTGTCCTCGCTTCCTTCCATTCCCTCCCTGTTCCTGTACCTTACTGATCTCCTCCGATTCCTCCTGCTCGTCTACTTCATTTCTCTCTATTGTTTTCTACCCATCCTTTTCCTACTTCATTTTCTATTTCTCACATCTCCTTTCCTCTCTCTCTTCCTCTTCCTTTACCTTCCTGCTCCCTCCTTCCTCTTTCCACTTTACCCAGATATTCTTCCATGCCTCCTTTCTCTCCCTCATACAATTGGCACCCACTTAGTCCAGGTGACATTCGACTATTAATCAAAGAGAGGTGCACCAGCTGTTCCACCTGCACTAATAACCTGCAGATCAACGCTCATTAACGCTACCTTAGCTAATCCTTTATACCTTTACCTTTACGCTGCCCCCACCCTGCCCTTCTCCCTCCTCCCCTCCTATCCGTATCCATTAGCTTCAGGTGATGTTAGGTTATTAAAAACGTGAGCCGGCCCTTCACTTGTCCAAGCACCTGCCCGTCACGTCACACCTGGTCATTAAGAGTCACGAGTGGGCAGGTGTTGAAAGATCTAGTGATGATGACGACGTGATAGGGATTTGTATGTCTTGCGACGTCGCTTTCTCTGTGTCTCTCTCTAGCTCTGTCTCTGGCTTTATTTTCCTCTCCTCCTCTTCCTCCTATCTCTTCTGTTTCTTCTCCCGTTTCCTTTCTTCTGTTTCTACTCATCTTCTTTCGTCCTCCTCCTCCGTTTCAATTTCTTCGCCCATTATTTCCTCCTCCTCTTTCGCCACGTTTTGTTCCTCCTATCTCTCCTCCTCCTTCTTTCCACCCGTTCCTCTTCCTTCACTTCCTCCTCCTTTTCTCAGTCTCCCCTTGACTCTATTCCTCCTCCTCCTCCTCCTCCTCTTGATCATCAGTACGGGATATCAGCGCGGGAGGCGGTGGCTGAGTCGTCAGAGTAACGGCTCCGTGTTCAGGAGGATGCGAGTTCAATCCGCCCGGTGCCACCAAGCTGGGATTTTCAGCCGCCGCCGAGTGGCTTGAAACTACCCACATGCTGTTCTGAAAACCACCTATCAACCCGGACTCTAGATTACCTCTAAAAGAGGATCAAAGATGAGCTCTGGGAGGCAGCATGAGCCAATCAAGATGGCGCCGCTATAAACACTTGCATGCACCAGAATGGGCTGGGCCGACCATCAGGACCCACCATGCTCTTCTTAATTTATGTTAATGATATCGATGATGGGCTCACTTGCAAAGTATCAAAATTTGCTGATGACACAAAATTGCTAGTAAAGTAACTGAAATACTCGACGAAGAAGCTTTACAATCAGATATAGATCGACTTGCACGTTGGGCCAATCAATGGCAAATGAAATTTAACGTTGACAAATGTAAAGTGTTGCACATCGGAAAAAATAACAATCGCGTTCGGTACGTAATGAATGGCAAACAACTTTCTGCAGTAAGTAAAGAAAAGGATCTTGGAATCACTATATCAAGCGATTTAAAGCCCGGTCAGCATTGTTCAGAGGTAGTTAAAACTGCAAACAAATTGGTTGGCTTCATCGGACGAGTCTTTAATAATAAATCCGAAAAAGTAATATTAAAACTGTATAATTCGTTGGTTCGACCTTGTCTAGAGTACTGTGTACAGTTTTGGTCTCCCTACTACAGAAAAGACATAGAAAAGATGGAGCTGGTTCAATGAAGAGTAACAAAGATGATTCCTAGGTTGAGAAATTTGTCATATAAACAAGGGCTTAAAGAAGTAAATTTATTCAGCCTATCAAAACGAAGAATGCGAGGCGATCTAATAGAAGTGTTTAAAATGTTCAAAGGATTCAGTGATATTAATGCGGAAGATTACTTTACAATTGATCGATCAAATAGAACAAGAAGAAATCACAATTTGAAGATAAGTGGTAAAAGATTCTCGTCGCACGAAGCTAAACACTTCTGCTTCAATCGAGTTGTTAATGTTTGGAACTCTCTACCTTGTGATGTCATTGATAGTACAACAGTTACGGCCTTCAAGAATAGATTAGACAAGTGTTTTGAATCCAACCAGCAACTAAGATATTACTCATTGTCGTAATAACGTTAAGTTCTTTCGAATACTGGTGTCCTTGTCCGCTTTTATCGCCCGGTTAGTGGTAGCAGTAATGGTAGCTCTTTCCTCTTTCCTACATAAATTCCATGTTTTTCCATGCTGCATGGTTCTTTTCCTTTCCTGCCAGCTTTGGCTGGAGGGATGGGGTGGGGAGGAGCCTTCGCCTTTGCTGTCCTTCATCTTCCACCTTTGATTAGATAGTTAGTGTAGCTTGTCACAAACAACCTCGTAAGGACCAGCAGGTCTGCTGTTGTTTGTTCTTCCTTTGTGTTCCTTTGTGAAAGAAGCCTTGGACCGACCATCAGGATCCACCGGGAAGAAGCCTACCGGCGCAATAGGCCGCAATGTAAAAAAATAAAAATAAAATAAAATAAATGGACCGTATTGGCTATCCGGCGGCGAATCGGAGACAAGTACTGTTTTGACTTAACTCGGTTCCTTTTTTCTATTTCGGGAAAAATTAATACCGGCTGTCGTTTGGAGCCAAATGTCCAAACGTGGTACCTGCTGTCAGAAAAAAATGTATTCACCCATTGCTGGTAAGGTTTTAAGGTTTGCGTCTGTGTGTGTGTGACCACTGAGGGCAGATGTGCCGCAGGCCACAGTCTCCGCTGGAGAGGGCGTCTGTAAATCAGGCATCTTAAGACCAGAAGTCAAAATAGCTACAGAAACTTAAACTAACATTATTTAACAGCAAGTTAAATCATTCTTAACTGCTGGAGTTAAATAAAGCCCTGTTAGTAAAAAATTTGACTTCTGGTCTTAAGATAAGTGTTTGGGCTGCTGGAGACTGCGTCGGCACATTCGCTGCCTCAGTGGTCTTAACACCACACACAGACGCAAACCTTAAAATCTTACCAGCAAAGGGTAAATACATTTTTTTTTTCTACCAGCAGGTACCACGTTTGGGCATTTGGCTCCAAACGACAGCCATAATTTTTTTTTTTTCCGAAATAGAAAAGAGGAACCGAGTTAAGTCAAAACAGTACTTGTCTCCGAGTCGCCGCCGAACAGCCAATACGGTCCATTGCTGGACGCGCTAAAAGTCGTGTATTCTCAGCATACCTGGTCATGATTACTTGCCATGTTTCCGGTCAACATATTTATTTCAAATTCTGTCTTTATGGATAAAATAGGCCCTAAATTCAGCTATGGTACTATTTTTTTCATGTAAATAGTAAATGTGGTATAAAATATGGATTAAAGTTGCGGAAAAATCACGTGACCTGGAAACGGGTGCTGATTGGTCGTGACGTCACTAGGTACGTCGGGAGGCCGCCAACTTTGTGTTTCTCCGAGATTTCGTGTTGTGGTGTATGTTTCTAGTGGCTAGCAGTGCCTGGAGACGTAGCCCGCAGTCATTGGTGCTTCGTGCGAGTGTGCAAGACTACATATATACGGACAAAAGTACTCCACGTAAGATATTTCTGTCTGTGCTGGTGAATCATGCAGTAATTTCCTTTAGTTTCCCCTCGGACTAACTTTCCATCACGAACTCAACTATTCTCTCTACTGTCACATCCTCTGATTATAAAAATATTGGTCTGCATTCGCTTTCTTTTTACTCATCTTCAGGCGTTCATTCTCTCTGACGTTCCAGTGCCATTGTTTTCTCTAGGTTAGGCTAGGTAAGTTTCCATAATACTAATATAAATTCAACCTTGATTATTCTCTTTTGTTCCCCCTCGGACTAATTTTTAATCGTGAACTCAACTATTTTCTGCAGAGCAGAGGCGAATCGCTATTGGTAGTGTTTGTGGTGGCGGCGGGGGGCGGGGCGGAAAATCTCTCGACAACAGCATGATGGAGCAGAGCTTTACAGACTCTCGTGATGGACTGACCAGCTAAAGTTTCTCCTGTTTTCTCTCGACGCACAAAAAACGGGTCACGGGGTTTGCCAAAGGATGAACGCATCTAAACTATAGGCTACGGATATTCTGGTGTATTTTTCGGCTTCTTTACCTTTTTGAACCCTTGTGAAGGATCGCTTTTGACATCAGAAAATCCAGTTGATGAGTTTGTTGTCCTAGAGTATTAGAGGGAAGGGGAGGGGAGGGTAAGGAGACGAAAGTGGAGAGAGAACAGGAGGAGGAGGGAGGGGAGATTACGATGGTGAAGGAGGTAAGAGGGAGCAGAAAAAAGGGACAGAAGAAAGGGAGGGCATCTTGAATGAAAGTCTACGGATGATGTTAGGATGACTGGGAATAAAAGTAAAGAAAAATCTTCAAAAACTGGTCAACAAAGGTAAAACAAGACGAGCTTTGATTTGAACTGAAACAGATTATAAAGAATTGCTAAGTACTGAAAATGTTAGCAGGCAAAAATAGAGGGCAGGCAGGTAAGGGAAAATTAAGGTAAATTAATTAAATCTTTAAACGGTTGAGCAGAGGGAAGAAGCAAAAACATTATGAAGAGACGAACGGAACTAAATAAAAAAAGAACTAAGGATTAAAAAAAAATACTGAAAATCGAATTGACTAATCTTGAAAATGTTTAGAAAATGAGAGTATCAAAAAATAAAAGAAACATGAATTCAAGATAGAGGAAACAACATGTGAGGTTAAACAGTGGTGTAGAATACTAAAACAAGTGTTAAGCACAAAAACTGCTAGATCGGCGTCGCATGACCCTCCAACACACCCAACAATTTATATTATGCAACTAGGGGTGTAAAATGTAAAATGCTGAAAAGTAAAGATGGCGCCACTATAAACACTTGCCTGCGCCACAACGGGCTGGGGCCGACCATCAGGCCCTACTATGAAGGCAAACCGGCGCCACAGGCCAAGACGTAAAAAAAAAAAAAACAGCTGACTTTATTTATAATGCCAAGTTGTAGGATTCATCAGGGCTAACAAATGTTATTATACAATTTCATGTCTACAATGCATGGGTAAGCCAGGAAAACAGCTTGAAAAGAACAACATCAATATGAAGATGGACAATCTGTTGACGCCGATAAAAATGTAAAAAGTTGAGCCAGCAAGACCAACAAAGAGACGGAAGGAAAAATTAGGAAAAAAAAGTACACTGGTATGCTGAACATGAAGCCTGACAGGAGAGTGTGATAAAAGTAGAAGACTGTGGGAGATGGCAGAAGGAAGAGAAAGGGCGAGTGACTGTGAATGTGGAGCAGAGGAGGAAAAGGAAAGATGAACGGAGAGCGGCTGTGAAGAGGGGAGAGAGAAACAATGAGGAAGAAAAGAAAAAGAAAGTGGATGTGACTGTGGAAGAGAATAAAAAAAACGAGGGTAAAAAAGTGGGTGAATGTAGACGAAAGAGGGAGTGGGTGAGAAAATCAGTTAGAATGTGGAAGAAAGGAGAGGATAAAGTGATGATTGAATGCGAATGTGGAAAAAAGAAAAAAAAGATAGAGAAAACGAGAATGGAGAAAAAAAAGGATGATCACGAGAAAGAAAGATGAAGGAAGAGTAAATGTGAAAGAGGAAGAAGGAGGAAGAAGGAGAAAAAGGATGATGACGAGAGAGAAAGAGGGAGGAAGAGTAAATGTGAAAGAGGAAGAAGGAGGAAGAAGGAGAAAAAGGATGATGACGAGAGAGAAAGAGGGAGGAAGAGTACATGTGAAAGAGGAAGAAGGAGGAAGAAGGAGAAAAAGGGTGATGACGAGAGAGAAAAAAAACTTTTTATCGAATTATTAAATTATTTTGTTGGAAATGAAGAATAAGAAGGAATTGGGAGGATGGAGAAGAATTATAAATACATACACAGAAAATATCTGCGGAGCAGACAAAAGAAAAATATATAACTGATGCTTAATTAGCGCGTTGGAGACAAAGGTAGAAGAGCACCAAGTAAAAGAAACTAATGAGACGAAGGTAAAGTTATGAGAAGCACAAAACTTTATTAGCACCTGATGAAAAGACTAATATGTTTTCAGTAACGCACGGCAATTACAGTAAAAAAAAAAAAAATGCCAAAGAACTGTAAAAAGAGTATAAGAAGTGAATGCAAAAGGTATGGCAGGGAAAAGTGCCAGGAACACATTCACAACTAATATGAACGAATAATGTTTTCAGTAACGGATTTTAATTACTGAGGAAAGGAAATGGTATCGGCATATTGGTTAAAAGGTTGTAGTGTGTGTAAAAAAAAACACACGTGTTGAGTTACAAAAGGTGTCCTGGAGGTGACTGCAAAGAGGAAGGAAGGAAAGAATGTTAGTATTATTTAACAACGAATAAAGTTTTCATTGACGGATTTTAATTCTAAGAGAAGAGGTGGCAGCGACAAATTGTTTGACGCTTAAGTAAATGTAAGGCGTGTGGACAGCAAGGCGATGATATAAATACACTAAAAGGAACGGATGAAAGGGAATGTTGTTTCTCTGAGACATTTAAATTAGTCTATTGGAAAATAGAGGTGGAGACAAAATGAGTAAAAGGTGATCAGTTCTGGAGTTTAAGGAATGAAGAAAACTTAAGTGTTTGGAAAAAAAATAATAAATAAGACCAAGTAAGGTTTTTACTGATAAAAGGTGAATAGGTGAATAGAAAGCACATAGTGCTAAAATATATATTAGCAGCAGATAAAAGTGAATAATGGTTTTATTAACGTATATCATAACTGAATGCATCAGCTGATAATAAAAACGATAGTAATTTTAGTTTCGAATTAAAAAGAAGTAATATGGAAGCCGATAAAAAAGATATGCACGGGATAAATGAGGTGAAGGTTAAGAAGGAAAATAAGAGGAAAGTAAAATATCTATGAATGAAAACGAGAAAAAAGTTTTCGTGTGAAAAGGTAGAGGAAGACTGGATAAGAATGACGGAAATAAATGAGAAGTAAAGGAAGGAGTAAAGGAGACAATGGATAGGTGACAGTAACTCAGAAAAAAAAATATTATATAAATGTGCTGGGAAAGAAAGTTTGATAAGATTGAATATATTAAAAAGGTAAACATAAGGTGGTAAGGGGAAGGAAAGAAATGTTAGAAATAAATAAATAAATATATATATATATATATATATATATATATATATATATATATATATATATATATATATATATATATATATATATATATATATATATATATATATATATTTTTTTTTTTAGGGAGACAGCTCAAGGGCGCAAAGAAAAAGAAAAGAAAAAAAGGCCGCTACTCACTGCTCCTGAACAGAGGTTAAAGGAGTGTCCAAAATCAGAGGTTAATTTCGGGAGGAGAGGTGTCTGATACCCTCCTCTTGAAAGAGTTCAAGTCGTAGGCAGGAGGAAATACAGATGAAGGAAGATTGTTCCAGAGTTTACCAGCGTGAGGGATGAAAGAGTGAAGATGCTGATTAACTCTTGCATAAGGGGTTTGGACAGTATAGGGATGAGCATGAGTAGAAAGTCGAGTGCAGCGGGGCCACGGGAGGGGGGGAGGCATGCAGTTAGCAAGTTCAGAAGAGCAGTCAGCGTGGAAATATCGATAGAAGATAGAAAGAGAGGCAGCATTGCGGCGGAATTTAAGAGGTAGAAGACTATCAGTATGAGGAGGAGAGCTGATGAGACGAAGAGCCTTATCCTCCACTCTCTCCAGAAGAGCTGTGTGAGTGGAGCCCCCCCACACATGAGATGCATACTCCATACGAGGGCGGACAAGGCCCCTGTATATGGACAGCAACTGTGCAGGGGAGAAGAACTGGCGGAGACGGTACAGAACGCCCAGCCTCGAGGAAGCTGATTTAGTAAGAGATGAGATATGAAGTTTCCAGTTAAGATTTTGAGTTAAGGATAGACCGAGGATGTTTAGTGTTGAGGAAGGTGATAGCTGGGTGTTGTCAAAGAATAGGGGATAGTTGTTTGGAAGATTGTGTCGAGTGGATAGGTGGAGAAACTGTGTTTTTGAGGCGTTGAAGGACACCAGGTTCTTCTTGCCCCAATCGGAAATAATAGTAAGGCCTGAGGCTAAGCGTTCTGCAGCCTCCAGCCTTGAGTCGTTAAGTTCCTGAAGGGTGGGTCTTCTATTAAAAGAAGTTGAATAATGCAGAGTGGAATCATCGGCGTAGGAATGGATAGGACAGTTCGTTTTGGAAAGAAGATCATCAATGAACAACAGAAAAAGTGGGAGATAGGACAGAACCTGTGGGACTCCGCTGTTAATAGATTTAGGGGAAGAACATTGACCGTCTACCACGGCTGAAACAGAACGGTGTGATAGGAAACTGGAGATAAAGGTACAGAGAGAAGGATAGAAACCGTAGGATGGTAGTTTAGAAAGCAAAGATTTGTGCCAGACCCTATCAAAAGCTTTTAATATGTCCAGCGCAATAGCAAAAGTTTCACCGAAACGGCTAAGAGAGGATGACCAAGAGTCAGTTAAGAAGGCTAGGAGATCACCAGTAGAACGCCCCTGGAACCCATACTGGCGATCAGATAGAAGGTCAGAAGTGGAAAGGTGCTTCTGAATCTTCCGGTTAAGGATTGATTCAAAAGCTTTAGATAGACAAGAAAGTAAAGCAATAGGACGGTAGTTTGAGGGATTGGAGCGGTCACCCTTCTTAGGTACAGGCTGTATGAAGGCATACTTCCAGCAAGAAGGAAAGGTAGATGTTGACAGGCAGAGGCGAAAGAGTTTGACCAGGCAGGGTGACAGCACGGAGGCACAGTTTTTAAGGACAATAGGAGGCACTCCATCAGGTCCATAAGCATTCTGAGGATTGAGGCCAGAGAGGGCATAGAAAACATCATTTTGAAGAATCTTTATAACAGGCATAAAGGAGTCAGAGGAGGATGAGTAGGAGGAATATGCCCAGAATCGTCCAGAGTGGAGTTTTAGAAACGTTTGAGAGAAGAGTTCAGCCTTAGAGATAGATGAGACGGCAGTGTTGCCGTCAGGACTGAGGAGTGGAGGGAAAGATGAAGAAGTGAAGTTGGAGGAGATGTTTTTGGCTAGATGCCAGAAGTCACGGGAAGGGTTAGAGAAAGCAAGGTTTTGACATTTTCTATTAATAAAAGAATTTTTGGTTAGTCGGAGAATAGATTTGGCACGATTTCGGGCAGAAATGTAAAGTTCATAATTAGCATTAGTTTGAAGGCTCTGGTACCTTTTGTGAGCTACCTCTCTATCATTGACAGCACGAGAACAAGCATGATTAAACCAAGGCTTTTTAGCGTGAGGAGTAGAAAAAACGAGGAATGTGTGCCTCCATTCCAGAGACAATCACCTCAGTGATGCGCTATGCACACACAGAGGGGTCTCTCTTCCTGGAAGCAGCAATAATCATTCCACGGGAAATCGGAAAAGTACATAATCTGGTCGTTCCACCGAACTGAAGAAAATGGCAGAAGCACCGCCTCTTCGGTGGGTCCAGAGGTGTACAGGAGCGATAGGACAGGATGCAGAAATAAGATTGTGATCGGAGGAGCCCAACGGAGAGAACAGTTTGACAGAATAAGCAGAAGGGTTTGAGGTAAGGAAGAGGTCTAGAATGTTGGGCCGATCTCCAAGATGGTCGGGAATACGTGTAGGGTGCTGGACCAACTGCTCTAGGTCGTTGAGGATTGCAAAGTTGTAGGCTTGTTCACCAGGATGGTCAGTGAAAGAGGATGAAAGCCAAAGCTGGTGGTGAACATTGAAAGCTCCTAGGATGGAGATTTCAGCGAAGGGAGAGTGAGTCAAGATGTGCTCCACTTTAGAATTCAAATAGTCAAAGAATTTTACATAGTTGGTAGAGTTAGGTGAGAGATAAACAGCACAGATGTATTTAGTAATAGAATGACAGTGAAGTCTTAACCAGATGGTGGAAAATTCAGAAGAGTCAAGGTCGTGGGCACGAGAGCAAGTGCTGTCGTTGCGCACGTAGGCGCAACATCCAGCTTTGGATTGAAATTTAGGATAGAGATAGTAGGAGGGAACAGAGTAGAGATTGCTGTCAGTAGCCTCAGAAACCTGTGTTTCGGTAAGGAAGAGAAGGTGAGGTTTAGAGGAGGAGAGATGATGTTCCACAGAATGAAAATTAGAGCGAAGACCGCGAATGTTGCAGAAATTGAGAAGAAAGAGGTTCGAGGAGTTATCAAGACACCTTTCGGGTCGGCAGCCAGAAGGGGAATTTGTGGCCCCCCCCCCCAGTCGGGGACTCCGAGGCTTGGTGTATGTGGGCCATTTTGAAATTTTAATTTGGGGAAAAGGTGTATGTGTTGTGTGAATGCAGTGTGGTGTGGATGGAGAGAGGATCTGTCTTTAGAGAGCATGCTGAACTACTCTCCGGTGTTGGTGAGACAATAGGGAAACGGTTAGTGAGGACATGGGAAGGGTCTTTGGAGGGCTTCAGCTCCCTTCTCACCTCCCATATATACCTCACCGCTCGGTAGGTGTCTTCCTACCTACTCCAGCAGGTGTATATATATATATATATATATATATATATATATATATATATATATATATATATATATATATATATATATATATATATATATATATATATACAAAAACAAGGACAGGAGCGAACAGGTATCCCGCGACGGCTCTTCCTCAACAATCGCCGTCCCGCTAACCCTGCCTCAATCAACCTCCGTCCATTAGTAATTATGACAAAAAGAGTTCCGGTGTTCATACTTTTCCTCGCGCGCTTCGTCCTGTCCATTACCAAGGAGAACTTCACGGCCAGACGCGCTACAGAAAATTTCTACTCAGTTCCCATTCCGCGTCATACACTTAACGTTTTCTACTTTGCTTCTTTTCTACTTACGGTGAACCACGATTAGGTTTAGTTTGACAAAGTTCCTCACCAACGACTGTTGCTTAAATTACAGGCTCACGGAGTAGAGGGTAAAGTTTTGAACTGGGTCAAGGCGTGGCTTAGCAATAGGGAGCAAAGAGTGCAAATCAATGGTAAAAGATCTGACTGGGGATGTGTTACGAGTGGGGTCCCACAAGGTTCGGTATTAGGTCCACTTTTGTTTATTATTTATATCAATGACTTAGACACAGGAATTAGTAGTGATGTTAGTAAATTTGCAGATGATACCAAGATCGGTAGAGTAATTGAGTCGGATCAGGACGCTAGTATTCTCCAAGGTGAACTCAACAGATTATATGACTGGGCGGATAAATGGCAGATGGAGTTCAATGTAGGGAAGTGCAGTATTCTGAGTGTAGGTAGGAACAACCCCTCACATAACTATTGCTTAAATGACACTCTCATAAGTAGGTCTGGGTGCGAGAGGGATTTAGGGGTCTTAGTGAGCTCTGATCTCCGTCCAAGGGCACAATGCATTCAAGCTAGAAATCGAGCTAATAGGGTACTGGGATTTATTTCAAGGAGCGTAAGCAACAGAAGCCCTGAAGTCTTCCTCAAACTATATTTAGCATTAGTTAGACCTCATCTTGACTATGCGGTTCAGTTCTGGTCACCCTACTATAGAATGGATATCAAAATGTTAGAATCGGTGCAGAGGAGGATGACTAAGATGATTCAGGGGTTGAGAAACTTGCCATACGAGGAAAGACTCAAACAGTTAAACTTGCATTCTCTAGAAAGGCGAAGGGTGCGTGGAGACATGATCGAGGTTTATAAATGGATGAAGGGCTTTAATAAGGGAGACATTCATAAGGTTTTGTTGGTAAGAGAACCGGGTAGGACACGAAGTAACGGGTTTAAACTGGATAAATTCAGATTCAACAGGGACATAGGCAAAAATTGGTTTACTAATAGGGTGGTGGATGAGTGGAATAGGCTTAGCAGTCATGTGGTGAGTGCCAATACAATTGTCACATTCAAAAATAGACTAGATAAATTCATGGACAGCGATATTAGGTGGGGTTAGATACACGGGAGCTTAGGGTCAAAGGAGCTGCCTCGTACAGGCCTACCGGCCTCTTGCAGACTCCTGCGTTCTTATGTTCTTATGTTCTTATGTACCACGCCACGAAAAAAATATCAGTTGCATAAAAATCCTACTCACTTTTCAACCCGCATAATACAATTATCGTTTTCTTCTGTTCATTTTCTACTTACGCTCTACCACGATTTTTTTCTTTTTACCTCGGCACGAAAAATATATAAATGGTGCATAAAAATTCTACTTAATTCTCATTTCGCAAAATACACTTAACGCCTCCTTCTATATCTTTTTCCTACTTATACTGAGCCACGCTTTCATATTTTCACCACAGGACAAAAAAAAAAAAAAAAAAGGCATCACTCAAGACCCAAAACTTTTCCCTTTTATCTTGTCACGCACTTTTTCTTCTTTTTAATTCCGTAATTCATATTTTCATTTTCTTTCTTTCGCCAACCTCCATTCACTGTATTTCATCTTTCAAACTGTCACAGTAAAATTTCTACTGTTGCACATACCCGTACGAGCACACACACACACACACACACACACACACACACACACACACACACACACATTGCACCCCAAACATATCACAACGACACACCACACATAATTTTCTGTAATATTCCCAAACCTGAAAGAATGGTCAACCTTACAAAAGCAACACAAAATACTTCCTTTGAATATAACACAAAAAAGAAAACTATACTAATACGATTTTATCACAATATCGCGGAACACACAACATTCTCTCCAAGGAAACATTCTCTTCTCAAAAAGGAAAACTCCCTTCTTCGGAAATGCTCTTAGATTGTTTGTTTGTTTTCTTTTGGATTCCACGCAACACACTTTCTGCAACACACCAACAACGACTCACATACGTAAAGAAGAACAAATTATTTTTCCTCAAACATTAAAATAACAAAACACCTGCTTATTTCCCTTTGATAATGCACGAAACAACGTCCAAACGCATCGCATTTTCTCCAACACAGCAAAGCAGACAAAACACAGTCCAGTCCCATCAACACTCGCTCATTACGCATGCGTCCTTCTTATCCATTCCACCTCCTCCTCATCATCATCATCCTTGTTGCTCCTAATCACACAAAACACAGCTACCCCTAAAAGAAGAAGACCTAATCCCTTCGATTCCCATTTTCTGTTGCAATATCACGACAAGCCGAGTAAAAATAATACAAACCTGACGAGAAGCATAAAAAAGGAAACAAGACACCCAATCCCCCGAATCCCATTTTATACTAACAAAGCAGAAAAAAACAGCCCAAACAACCCCCCCCCCCCTCCCGCCAAAAAATAAAAAAAAGGGGAGAGAAGAAAAGAAAACGTATGGGCACCAACGGGGTCCTAAAAAATCCTATTGCTCCGTCCACCTCTCAGTCTGTGCCGAAACGAAGGCAGAACATTATGGGGGGAAGGGTGTGTCAGGCAGGGCCAGGGCAACACGGGGACGGGAGGCGCGGCAGGGTGCTCTGACCTCTCCTGACCCAGCACGGAAGGTCCGGAGTGGCTGGCCTCGCCCCTGTCCTCGCCACCCGCCCCGCACACACCAAATTATGTCCTCGGCTCCGGCAGCGACCGCCCCGATTTGCATTTACACCTCCCCCCCGCCCCCCCCCATCTCTCTCTCTCTCTCTCTCTCTCTCTCTCTCTCTCTCTCTCTCTCTCTCTCTCTCTGTGTGTGTGTGCCATCGGGGTCGTGTACGCCAGGAAACGTTTCAGGCCTCGCTAAACTAAAACCTTGACTCGCGAGGCTCAGGGCGGAGAAAAGACAGAGAAAATAAGAAAGAAACTGTACAAAAAGAAAAACAATACAGCACTTAGGAGATAAAAAAGCCAAAGCAATGAGAGAACGCACATAAAAAAGGAGAGACGCTTGCACACCTTTGCTCTAAAAATAAAGTATATAATGAATAGCAAACAGGGAAATAAATATCATGATACTTACAGATGAAAAAGGAAGAAGACAAAGTTCATACGAAAATAAAATACAAAGAAGATGAAACACATGCACATCTTCACCTTCCTCCTCCACGCCCCCCTAAAATATAAGAAAAAAATAAAATTAATTACAAATAAATATAAAAAGCTGTCAGAGCAATGACGTGGCAACAGGTGGAAAAGATAAAGGTTAAAACAAAAAGAACGAAAAAAAAAGAAACCCTGTGCGCACCTTCACCCCTCATATAACTAAAAGAAAACATAATGAATTGCTCGGGAGGGAAAACAATGACAACGTTAAAATGAAAAAGAAAAAAAAATCAAATTGCATTCACCGGACATCTGATGCAACAGACCAACAAAGAAAAGAATGAGAAGATAAAAAGAAAACAAATAACTCGACCTGCATCAGCCAAACACTAAACATTAAAAAAAAAAAAAATATATATATATATATATATATATATATATATATATATATATATATATATATATATATATATATATATATATATATATATATATATATATATATATATATATATATATATATATATATATATATATATATATATATATCAGGCAAAAAAAAATGATGAAACAGAATCCAACAGTGACTTTAATTCAGAAAAAAATAAGAAAACTGTTATTGAAAAGAAGACAAGTGAGAATACTAATGGAAACACTTTACTGGAAGACAAAAAAAGAACAAGAAAAAAAACAATCGAAAAAAAAAGAAAAAAACATCTAATAGAATAAACAAATGGAAGTTTTTAGCAAGGAACAGTTAGTGAAAAAAATATAAAAACAACAAGAAAAATCAAAAGTAAAAGAATATAAAACAAATTGAAATAGTTTAGTTAGACACCAATGGGAAATCAGAGAGCAGCCTTCAACTCATTCACTCACACAAAACATAACGAGCATTCATCAAAGAAAAAACACATTGAAAAACTAATGCAACAAATGGTTTAGTGGACGGCCATAAATATCCAAGACCCCCCGTCACGTTACCGAGTGGAAAACGGGAGGCACGGACTGGAAAGAGAGAGTGGGAGGAAAGGCGCGGAGGGGAAAGGGAGATAGGGAGGGAGGGAGAAGAAGAGGGAAGGAGGGAGAAACTTGTAGGCAGGCAGGTGGAGAGGAAGGAAGATGTATAGGTAGGTGAAAGGAACAAAGGAGAGAGAAATAGGGGGAGGGGGAGGGAGAGAGCGAGGGATATTCGTGGGAAGGTAGAGAAAGGGAGGAAGAGAAAAAAAGGGAAAAAAAGGAAGGATGGAGGTGGAAGAGAGGTAGAGATATTCGTAAGAAGGTAGAGAGGAAGGAGAGAATTAGAAATTATGGTGAACAGAGAGGGAGAATAGTGAAAGTAAGCAGAGAGACGAAACACAGAAGGCAGAGACGGAGAGTAAAGGCTGATTAGTTAAGTTTATTGACCACACATTTCAGTCGGCATACAAAACAATCTTAAATGATACAAACTCTAATATAACACAACAAAACGTAGCACTGAACATAAAACATTAATGGTCCATAATTTTCTACCAGCCATAAAACTGAAGGATGCAATTACACACCTAAAGGATAATTGGAAACACAATAAACTGGAAGGACGCGCAAAACAACCGTCAAGAAGAGAAGGAAGCTGTCCACTACTTTAAACTCAAACCCAGACAGAGAGGAAGATACAGAGAGAGGAAGATATTCAAGGAGATTAAACGGAAGGAACAGACGAATGGAGCGAGTTTTGACACACGGAAGGGAGGGATGGAAGTAAATAAGAGACTGAAACGATGGACGAGAGGGAGGCAGAGGAAGTTGGGTGTAACTGAACGTTTGTGGAGAGAGCAGCGTGGGTAGACACACAAATACAACATAATATAAATAGAAGAGGAAAGGGAAGCGGGGTGGGGAAGCTATAGCGAGGGTGTCGTAACGAGGGTGGAAAGTAAGGAGGATTTACAAGTCAAACAGGAAAACAACACTCAGCGCCTCACGTCACAACACAAAGCTTGGCGTGGGTGGTCTGAGCGGCTTACTGAAGCTTAAGCCCATACTCCGAGCTCTCCCTCCCTCCGCCATTCCCTCGACATCAGTTGCAACAATGTCATTACTCCAGACTCCCAACGAGCTGTCTATGAACCTCTGTTACGGGTTAATGGCCACGCCCAACAGTTTATACCGTACTGCCCTTTCAGTATTATTATGGCGCATAGAAGTCCAGAAGAAAGGAATTGGAAGTGAAAGGTGAGGAATTCAGATCAAACGAGAGAGTTTAAAAGCTGACACAGGTTGAGAATAAAAATTAAACAATGTAAAAACAAATGATAATAAATGAATATATAAATGTAAACTATTAGGTAACTTGTGTCACTGTTCCGATTCAGTGGAGGAGAAAATTGCAGAACATCCTGTGGAATGAACTTTGATGCCATTTTGAGAACACGGACAAGAGCTGAGGAAGGGAGGAAGAAAAGTAGAGATAACGTGTGTGTGTGTGTGTGTGTGTGTGTGTGTGTGTGTGTGTGTGTGTGTGTGTGTGTGTGTGTGTGCGTGCGTGCGTGCGTGGGTGAGTGCGTGCGTGTGTCACCTGGATAAAACACGCCGACGCGAGCCTGATCAGGTAGTGTAAGCAAACGCTTGGCCCTTAATCCAGGCGGAGAAAGGAGGTCAATCCCCCCCCCCCGGCCCCTCTCTCTCTCTCTCTCTCTCTCTCTCTCTCTCTCTCCTCTCTCTCTCTCTCTCTCTCTCTCTCTCTCTCTCTCTCTCACTCTCTCTCTCTCTCTCTCTCTCTCTCCGCTTACAGACTCTTTGCAGAGAGCTTGACATGGACTTCTTCAACGCCTGAGACAATTTCTATGGACAAAGTGAGCTCTTCCACAGGGACGGATTGCACCTGTCTCCCATCGTGGCAGCCAGATTCGGAAGGCTCCTCAACGACGCAGTACGTGACATCCGATCAAAAAACGAGTCTCAGCCACGTCCCTCCACCCCGCCCGTGTAAATAGACGCCGTGCACCGCAACAAACCCGTAACCTTGATCCCGCAAGTACCACCACCTCTATTACCAAGACTTTAGTAACTTAAAAGTCCTTAGTTTCAATGCACGTAGCATAAGAAACACATTTGATGAACTGAGATGTCTTGCTCTAACAGAAAATTTTGACATAATTGCTATAACCGAGACATTTATCGACACCACAAATACTGATTTAAGTTCCGAATACAATATAGAAGGCTACAGACTCTTCAACAAAGATCGTGTAAACCGTAGAGGCGGTGGCGTCGCCCTTTATGTCAAAAGCTATTTGCAATCCACTGACAAAACACCAAGAAACAGTAACGTTGAACATTTGTGCGTGCGAGTAAACATTGCAAAAGTCAATTTAAATATATCTGTCACCTAAAGGCCTCCCGGGCAATCACTCGATGACGACCTTGAAATGTACAGCGTCTTAAGGCAGTCACTTAATAACAACGACTCACTGATATTAGGAGACTTTAACCTCCCCCATATCGACTGGGCGACACTGTCAGGTACAGAAGGCGAGTCACATAGAATGATCGAATTTCTAGAAGAAAATTATCTAAGCCAAATGGTTTCTGAGCCAGCTCGACAAAATAATATACTCGACCTTGTTATAACGACCCAAGATAACCTAGTCAGTAATGTCACAGAAGAAGAACACCTCGGTTCTTGAGATCATAAATTAGTGCGCGTCGACATTAGAGCTCAATCATCAGTGACTGAAAATAAAGTAAAGGTGCCCAATTTCAAAAGAGATATCTACGTAGAAATCCGACAAAAACTAACAGAAATACAACTATCAGATGACGGCAACGTAGAGGAAGCCTGGCTAGGCTTTAAAAATCATTTACTCACTCAGCAGAACACATTCGTCCCCTTGTGCGAGAAGCGAATTAACACTAATAAAAGCCCACCGTGGTTTACAATCAGTCAATGAGAAAAAATTGTTTTACAGGTTAAAGAAAGAACAAAGCACGCCCGAAAATATTAGACTTTATAATGATGCCAGGCGACGAGTAAAAAGACTAGTATGTCAAGCAAAGCGTAGATATGAAGAAAATATTGCAGCCAACTGTAAAAATAATCCGAAATCTTTCTTCAGTTACATAAACAACAGAAAGGCGATCAAAAGTGGTATTGGACCTTTAACAAACAGCGATGGTGCACTAGTGACTGACAGCCAACACATTGCAAACCTCTTAAACAATTACTTTTCCTCGGTGTTTAATACTAACAGTCTTCCTCCCACTACCACCAACACCAGTACTATTGTAAATCTGGAGCATGCATTGCCTAATTTTGAAATAACAACCGATGAAGTCCTTTAAGCTCTCCATTCACTTAAAACAAATAAAAGTCCCGGACCCGACAAAGTATATCCTATACTGCTTAAAGAAACAAAGAGCGAAATACTCTCCTCCCTCACTACCGTATTCAATATGTCCGTGCGACAAGGCATCGTCCCTTCGGATTGGAAAAAGGCTAACGTGACACCGATTTTTAAGAAAGGAAATAAAAAAATACCAGGTAACTACCGACCCATTTGGCTAACTTCAATTGTAGGTAAGCTACTCGAGAGCATAATTAAAGACAAAATTGTGAGTTACCTCGAAAGTCAATCATTAATTGGGGATTCACAACATTGCTTCCGTAACAAAAGATCCTGATTGTCAAACCTACTAACCTTTTATAACGATCTCTTCTCAGTTTATGACGTAACCAAATCAATGAACGTAGTCTATCTTGATTTCCAGAAAGCGTTTGATAAAGTCCCACATCATAAATTACTTTATAAATTAAAGCAAATAGGCATTGACGGTCAAGTAAGCAAATGGACCGCGAATTGGTTGAGCTCTTCATTATTTACATCAACGACGTGGATGTTGGACTCAATAACCGCATTAGTAAATTTGCAGACAACACAAAGATTGGTAACGCTGTTCTCACTGACGAAGACAGGCAAAGCCTCCAAGAGAATTTGCACAAAATTTTAGCTTGGTCGGATAAATGGGAGATGCCCTTTAACGTAGACAAGTGCCAGGTCCTTCAAGTT
Source organism: Eriocheir sinensis (assembly GCF_024679095.1). Taxonomy (NCBI): domain Eukaryota; kingdom Metazoa; phylum Arthropoda; class Malacostraca; order Decapoda; family Varunidae; genus Eriocheir; species Eriocheir sinensis. The sequence goes on from NW_026112104.1 coordinate 38,930, forward strand.
GGAACAAAAAATAAGAAGTTCGATTACGAAATGCGCGGCGTTAAACTCACAAGCGTTCAATGCGTTAAGGACCTGGGGCTCAAAATCGCGTCAAACCTCAAATTCTCACATCAATGCATCGATGCAGCAAATAAAGCGAACAGAATGTTGGGCTTCATTAAAAGAAACTTTTTATTCAAGAATAAAGATGTAATACTTCCGCTCCACAATAGCTTAGTCAGACCCCACTTGGAATATGCGGTACAGTTTTGGTCTCCCCACCATGCTAAGGACATTGCTAAACTAGGTGTTCAGCGTCGAGCAACAAAAATGATCCCTTCCTTGCGCAACAAATCCTACGAAGAAAGGCTTTCCACCCTTAACATGTTCTCTCTTGAGAAACGTCGCCTCCGAGGAAAACTGATCGAATGTTTTAAAATACTTAATGGTTTCACGAATGTAGACAGAACAAAGTTGTTTATGATCGATGACACTTTTCGAACGAGGAACAATGGCATAAAACTCAAATGTAGACAAGTAAATTCAGACTGCACCAAATTTTTCTTCATCAACGTTGTAGTGCGAGACTGGAATAAGCTCCCACCATCAGTGGTCCAGAGTAACAAGATTGACTCCTTTAAAAGCAGGCTCGACCTTCACTTCCTTGAACTTAATATTAACTAGAGTAGAAAAGCAACGTTTTGGAGCCATCTGAATAATGTAAAATCACTTAGGTTTAAGGACAGGCCACCTAGTCTGGACCATGGGGTCTGTGTGGTCTGATTTTCTATATAATTCTCTCTCTCTCTCTCTCTCTCTCTCTCTCTCTCTCTCTCTCTCTCTCTCTCTCTCTCTCTCTCTCTCTCTCCCGCCCAGCATAGCACACAGGACGTACTGGCCTCGGCAACTGTATCATTATACAGATTAAACCAAACGGACGCAAGCATGTAATAGGAAAGAACTTGAGACGGAGATTAAACAGCGGCCGGGCATCCATTCCGAGGCAGTGCCCTCTTACTGTGCGGAGCCCCGGAAGATGATGTGCAAAGAGAACGTGGAATGGAGACGTGGATACGGAAACACGAAGCCAGG
>NW_026112104.1:42500-52500 GCF_024679095.1 Eriocheir sinensis
AGTGTTGAGGAAGATGGTAGCTGGGTGTTGTCAAAGAATAGGGGATAGTTGTTTGGAAGATTGTGTCGAGTGGATAGGTGGAGAAACTGTGTTTTTGAGGCGTTGAAGGACACCAGGTTCCTCTTGCCCCAATCAGAAATAATAGTAAGGTCTGAGGCTACTAAGCGTTCTGCAGCCTCCACCCTTGAGTCGTTAAGTTCCTGTAGGGTGGGTCTTCTAATAAAAAGTTGAGTTATGCAGAGTGGAATCATCGGTGTAGGAATGGATAGGACAGTTCGTTTTGGAAAGAAGATCATCAATGAACAACAGAAAGAGAGTGGGAGATAGGACAGAACCCTGTGGGACACCACTGTTAATAGGTTTAGGGGAAGAACAGTGACCGTCTACCACAGCAGAAATAGAACGGTCAGAAAGGAAACTGGAGATAAAGGTACAGAGAGAAGGATATAAACCGTAGGAGGGTAGTTTGGAAAGCAAAGATTTGTGCCAGACCTTATCAAAAGCTTTTGATATGTCCAGCGCAGTAGCAAAGGTTTCACCGAAACGGCTAAGAGAGGATGACCAAGAGTCAGTTATGAAGGCTAGGAGATCAACAGTGGAACGCCCCTTGCGGAGCCCATACTGGCGATCAGATAGAAGGTCAGAAGTGGAAAGGTGCTTTTGAATCTTCCGGTTAAGGATTGATTCAAAAGCTTTAGATAGACAAGAAAGTAAAGCTATAGGACGGTAGTTTGAGGGATTGGAACGGTCACCCTTCTTAGGCACAGGCTGTATGAAGGCATACTTCCAGCAGGAAGGAAAGGTAGATGTTGCTAGGCAGAGGCGAAAGAGTTTGACCAGGCAGGGTGACAGCACGGAGGCACAGTTTTTAAGGACAATAGGAGGCACTCCATCAGGTCCATAAGCCATCTGAGGATTGAGGCCAGAGAGGGCATAGAAAACATCATTTTGAAGAATCTTTATAACAGGCATAAAGGAGTCAGAGGGGGGATGAGTAGAGGAATATGTGTGTGTGTGTGTGTGTGTGTGTGTGTGTGTGTGTGTGTGTGTGTGTGTGTGTGTGTGTGTGTGTGTGTGTGTGTGTGTGTGTGTGTGTGTGTGTGTGTGTGTGTGTGTGTGTGTGTGTGTGTGTGTGTGTGTGTGTGTGTGTGTGTGTGTGTGTGTGTGTGTGTGTGTGTGTGTGTGTGTGTGTGTGTGTGTGTCTCTCTCTCTCTCTCTCTCTCTCTCTCTCTCTCTCTCTCTCTCTCTCTCTCTCTCTCTCTCTCTCTCTCTCTCTCTCCAATCAGCTCACCTCCCTCTTCCCTTACGGTCTCTCCCCAAAGTATCCCCTCCACTTTTCCCTTACGTTCTCTCCCAAAGTTTCCCCTCCACTCTTCCCTTACGTTCTCTCCCTAAAGTTTCCCCTCCCCTTTTCCCACCCACAAACCAACGCACAACCAACTTCACCACCTCACAGATGTTGCCCAACCCTTTCTTCTACCCCAATCCCTCCCACTCTCTACCTCCTCCCCCCCCCCCACACCCCTGCCACCTACACCAAACAACCCCTTCCCCCTCTACCCTCCCTCCTTCCTCCAACCCTCACACTGCTGCCTCCTCACCAACTAACCCCTCCCCCTTTTCCCTCCGCAGGTGCCGCCCACAGAGCCCTGGAGGCGGATCAGCTGTGTCCCACCTGTCCTTACTTCCTGCCCACGTCCGTCGAGGTCACCACACCTGTGGGCATCCCGGCCAACCTCACCTGCGGCGTCAGGCAGCTCGGGGACAAGAAGGTGAGAGGGAAGGAGAGGAAGGTAGATCAGATTTAACCTAGTCCTTAATGGTCTTGGGTGAGGAAGGAGATGAGGAGGTAAAGAGGAGATGAATGTGAGAAGTGAAGAGAGAAAAGGAGGTCTGTTTTCACATATTACTTTCTGTTAGTTGGTGAAATAGATGAAATGGAGATGAGGTGAAAGGTGGTGAGGAGATGAGGAGCAGGAGGTTGTTATAGTAGGATATCAATATATTACTATTATTATTTAGTATCACCACGAATTAGGCATACAATTGTCAATGGAAAAAACCCACGACAGATAGATCACGCCACCTTATTGGAATGTCGTCCGTCAGTGTTTACCGTCTCAGTTTGTATACAAAGCATTTCATAGTGCGTGGAGGTTACCTTGACGTACGTGACCAATTGTAACTTAATTATTTTCCAAGCTATAACTCGTCACTCCTTCACGAGAGTCCGACTGACACAACTGCACTCGCTCACGCTCCGACGCTCTTTGTACATATAGGCTAAGAATATATTCGCCTTAAGGAAGCTGAAGTCTTAATCAACGCCCTTTAAACGCCCCCCGGTTCACCGTTACAAGGTGAGGATATGAGGAGGTGAAGAGGAGATGAAGGTTAAAAGTGAGGAGACAAAAGGAGCTCTGAGTTCATCTATTCCTGTTCTTGGGTGAAAGAGAAGATAAGGGGCAGGTAAAGAGGCGAGGTGGAAATATAAGAGACACGGTGAGCAGAGATGAGGGGGAAGAAGGTGATAAGAGGGAAGAGAAAAGGAGCTCAGAATTCGTCTATTCCTTCCTTTTTTTTCATGGGCGAGGGTTACGAGATGAGGGACAGGTGAGGAGATAAGGTGAGATGAGAAGAGGGAAGAAGGTGAAAAGAGTAGAGGAAATGAGTGAGAAGAGATTAATGGAGTTCAGAGTTAACCTACTCCTTCTGTTCCTGGTTATACTGTGTGAGAGTTGGAAAAAGGAGATGAAGGACAGGTGAGGAGAGAAGGTGAAAAGAGGAAAGAAGGAAAGTGAGAAGAGAGGAAAGAAAGTGAGAAGACAGGGGAGAAAGGGAGGTCTGAGGGCACCTATTCCTGCCTCTTCCTGCTTTTCTTGGATGAAGGTTAGAAGGAGGAGATGAGGGGAAGAAGGTGTGGTAGAGGTGAGGAGATGAAAAGGAGACAAGAAGGTGAGAAGAGAGACAACGAAAGAGTTACCTTATTCCTCTCTTGTTCCTGCTTTTCCTGTGTAAGGATTGGAGGGAGACGAGGGGCAGGTGAGGAGACGAGAAGGTGGGTGAAAGGGAGGCGAGATGATGATGATGAGGCGAGAAAGCCGAGGTGAGAAGAGAGGAGAGAAAAGAAGCTCTAACTTTACCTCTTTCCTGTTACTGCTTTTACTGGCTAAGGATGGAACGAAAAGATGAGGAAGAAGAAGGGGAAGTTAGACGATAGAAATGGAGAGAGAGATGAATATATATATATATATATATATATATATATATATATATATATATATATATATATATATATATATATATATATATATATATATATATATATATATATATATATATATATATATATATATATATATATATATATATAGCCTATGCATCTCATGTGGGAGGCTCCACTCACACAGCTGTCTTGGACAGAGTGGAATCTAATGCTGGGATCACACATCTGCGATTTTTCCTCTGCAGCTAACTGCGATACCGAAAATGTTACAGTCTCAGCTCGGTCGCCACCTGAGAAGTGCGATTTGTTGCGACAAGAAAGATCTTGCGATCCATTAATCGTAGACCTTTGCTACCATTGCAGGCGAAGCGAGGAAAGATCGAGTGGGTATCGCAGCTTACTGCAATTATCGCAAATTCCTGCAGGGATGCATCGTGAGCACATCGTGAGCACCTGCGACGTATGCACGATTATTGCAATGGGTAAAGAATGTTGCTCGACTGCTGCTCGACTGGCTCTCGTTTACAGTTCGACTTCGCAACGATGTACTGCAATTAATCGTGACCACCTGCTGGGTGTCCCCACAGGGATGTGAATGAGGAGTGGGTCTGCCTGCCTGTACACTCCTGTACACTAACCAATCTACCCCTGCAGCAGCAACGCCAACACCATGAGTCTACCTGCCTGTACACTAACCAATCTACCCCTGCAGCCAACACCATGAGTCTGCCTGCCTGTACACTAACCAATCTACCCCTGCAGCCAACACCATGAGTCTGCCTGCCTGTACACTAACCAATCTAACCCTTCAGCCAAGACCATGAGTCTGCCTGCCTGTACACTAACCAATCTACCCCAGCAGCAACGCCAACACCATGTGTCTACCTGCCTGTACACTAACCAATCTACCCCTGCAGCAGCAACGCCAACACCATGAGTCTACCTGCCTGTACACTAACCAATCTACCCCTGCAGCCAACACCATGAGTCTACCTGCCTGTACACTAACCAATCTACCCCTGCAGCCAACACCATGAGTCTACCAGCCTGTACACTAACCAATCTACCCCTGCAGCCAACACCATGAGTCTACCTGCCTGTACACTAACCAATCTACCCCTGCAGCAGCAACGCCAACACCATGAGTCTACCTGCCTGTACACTAACCAATCTACTCCTGCAGCAGCAACGCCAACACCATGAGTCTACCTGCCTGTACACTAACCAATCTACCCCTGCAGCCAACACCATGAGTCTACCTGCCTGTACACTAACCAATCTACCCCTGCAGCAGCAACGCCAACACCATGAGTCTACCAGCCAGGACACGAACCAATCTACCCCTGCAGCTACGACAACACCATGAGTCTACCAGCCTGTACACTAACCAATCTACCCCTGCAGCCAACACCATGAGTCTACCTGCCTGTACACTAACCAATCTACCCCTGCAGCCAACACCATGAGTCTACCTGCCTGTACACTAACCAATCTACCCCTGCAGCCAACACCATGAGTCTACCTGCCTGTACACTAACCAATCTACCCCTGCAGCCAACACCATGAGTCTACCTGCCTGTACACTAACCAATCTACCCCTGCAGCCAACACCATGAGCCTACCTGCCTGTACACTAACCAATCTACCCCTGCAGCCAACACCATGAGCCTACCTGCCTGTACACTAACCAATCTACCCCTGCAGCCAACACCATGAGCCTACCTGCCTGTACACTAACCAATCTACCCCTGCAGCCAACACCCATGCAGCCAACACCATGAGTCTACCTGCCTGTACACTAACCAATCTACCCCTGCAGCCAACACCATGAGTCTACCTGCCTGTACACTAACCAATCTACCCCTGCAGCCAACACCATGAGCCTCATTGACTTTATCGACAGTGACACTGTGAAGAATCCTCAGCTAGTGGCAGTTAGTGGCCTTTGAGAGACTGCACATAATGACCCTCCAGTATGTTGCACAGCTGATACAGAAAAGGAAGAAAAGGAAAGGAAGGGGACAAGACGTTGTGTGGCACACTGTGGAAACCAAGCGAGGGAGCGTCCTCCTCCTTCTCCTCCTCCAAAGATTGCTCCCTCCCTATAGAATGGAGCACGGCCCTTTGCCAAAGGAGGCCCGTAGCGGGGTGCAGACAGACCGACTCTATCGGCGATCGAAATCTAGCCGATTAAGTCGGCCCCTCCCTCTCACATTTTCTACCTCCCGTTCATCTCCGCCATTCCTTCCCATTCTCGTTTCTTAATGTCCTTCTCTCCCTCCTAAATTCCCTCCGTTTTCTACTGTTTGTTCTTCCTCCTTCCCTTCTTCAGTCCCTTTTCAACCTTCCTCTCCTTCCTTTTCTCCCTCCCAGTTCCTCCTTCCTCTCCTCTTTTCCCATTCTTCCTGCCTTCATCCCAGACACTCTTTCAGCCTAATGATAACTCAGCCCTCCCTTCCCTGTTCCAACTTTGCAGCCCAGTAATTACTCTTAGGCTCCGTCCTTTGCCCTCTTATGATTATATGTCCTCCGGGCCGTGGTTAGGCGTAGTTAAGGCATATCAAGACCTGACAGATACGAAACAATACTCAGATTTGGTCTAACTACTATTTATACTACTACTACTACTACTACTACTACTACTACTACTACTACTACTACTACTACTACTACTACTACTACTACTAGTACTACTATATATATATCTATATATATATATATATATATATATATATATATATATATCTATATATATATATATATATATATATATATATATATATATATATATATATATATATATATATACAGGAGTAGGTAGGAAGACACCTACCGAACGGGCGTGAGCTACTCCCGGTGAGGATATATGGGAAGCGAGGAGGGTGCTGAAGCCCTTCAAAGACCCTTCCCATGTCCTCACTAACCGTTTCCCTTTTGTCTCATCAACACCAGAGAGCAGTTCAGCATGCTCTCTAAAGACAGTTCCTCTCTCTTTCTACACCACACTACATTCACACAACACACACACATTTTCCCAAAATTCAAAATTCAAAATGGCGAAAATTACAGAGCCTCGAGTCCCTGCCTGGGGGAACATAAATTCCCCCAGGGAGGACTCCCCTTCTGGCTGCCGACTTGAGAGGTGTCCTAATAACTCCTCGAACCTCCTCCTTATCAATTTCTGCAACATTCGCGGTCTTCGTTCTAATTTTCATAATGTGGAACACCATCTCTCCTCCTCTAAACCTCACCTTCTCTTCCTCACCGAAACACAGGTTTCTGAGGCTACTGACAGCAACCTCTACTCTGTTCCCTCCTACTTTCTTTATCCTAAATTTCAATCCAAAGCTGGATGTTGCGCCTACGTGCGCAACGACATCACTTGCTCTCGTGCCCACGACCTTGACTCTTCAGAATTTTCTACCATCTGGCTAAGACTTTATTGTCATTCTATTACTAAATACATCTGTGCTGTTTATCTCTCACCTAACTCTACTAACTATGTAAAATTCTTTGACTATTTGAACTCTAAGGTGGAACACATCTTGACTCACTCTCCCTTCGCTGAAATCTCCATCTTAGGAGATTTCAATGTTCACCACCAGCTTTGGCTTTCATCCTCCTTTACTGACCAGCCTGGTGAACAAGCCTTCAACTTTGCTCTCCTCAACGACCTAGAGCAGTTGCTTCAGCACCCTACTGTATTCCTGACCGTCTTGGAGACAGGCCCAACATTCTAGACCTCTTCCTTATCTCTAATCCTTCTGCTTACTCTGTCAAACTGTTCTCTCCGTTGGGCTCCTCCGATCATAACCTTATTTCTGTATCCTGTCTTATCGCTCCTGTACATCCTCTGGACCCACCGAGGAGGCGATGCTTTTGGCATTTTGCTTCAGCTCGATGGGACGACCTGAGGATGTACTTTTCCGATTTCCCGTGGAATGATTACTGCTTCCAGAAGAGAGACCCCTCTGTGTGTGCCCAGTGCATCACAGAGGTGATTGTCTCTGGAATGGAGGCATACATTCCACGTTCTTTCTCTACTCCTCATGCTAAAAAGCCTTGGTTTAACCATGCTTGTTCTCGTGCTATTAATGATAGAGAGGCAGCTCACAAAAGGTTCCAGAGCTTTCGAACACCCGCTAACTTTGACCTTTACATTTCAGCCCGGAATCGTGCCAAATCTATTCTCCGACTTACCAAAACTTCTTTTATCAATAGAAAATGTCAACATCTTGCTTCTTCTAATTCTTCCCGTGACTTCTGGCATCTAGCAAAAAATATCTCCTCCAATTTCACTTCTTCCTCTTTCCCTCCTCTCCTCAACCCTGACGGCAGCACTGCCGCCTCATCTGTCTCTAAGGCTGAACTCTTCGCTCAAACTTTCTGTAAGAACTCCACCCTGGACGACTCTGGGCATATTGCTCCTACTCATCCCCCCTCTGACTCCTTTATGCCTGTTATTAAAATTCTTCCAAATGATGTTTTCTATCCCCTCTCTGGCCTCAACTCTCAGAAGGCTTATGGACCTGATGGAGTGCCTCCTATTGTCCTTAAAAACTGTGCTTCCGTGCTGACACCCTGCCTGGTCAAACTCTTTCGCCTCTGCCTGTCAACATCTACCTTTCCTTCTTGCTGGAAGTATGCCTTTGTACAGCCTGTGCCTCAGAAGGGTGACCGTTCCAATCCCTCAAACTACCGCCCTATAGCTTTACTTTCCTGTCTATCTAAAGCTTTTGAATCAATCCTTAACCGGAAGATTCAAAAGCACCTTTCCATTTCTAACCTTCTATCTGATCGCCAGTATGGGTTCCCCAAGGGGCGTTCTACTGGTGATCTCCTAGCCTTCCTAACTGACTCTTGGTCATCCTCTCTTAGCCGTTTCGGTGAAACCTTTGCTATTGCGCTGGACATATCAAAAGCTTTTGATAGGGTCTGGCACAAGTCTTTGCTTTCCAAACTACCCTCCTACGGTTTCTATCCTTCTCTCTGTACCCCTATCTCCAGTTTCCTTTCTGACCGTTCTATATCTGCTATGGTGGACGGTCACTGTTCTTCCCCTAAACCTATTAGCAGTGGTGTCCCACAGGGTTCTGTCCTATCTCCCACTCTCTTTCTGTTGTTCATTGATGATCTTCTTTCCAAAATGAACTGTAATATCCATTCTTACGCCAATGACTCCACTCTGCATTACTCAACTTCTTTTAATAGAAGACCCACTCCACAGGAACTTAACGATTCAAGGCTGGAGGCAACAGAACGCTTACCCTCAGACCTTACTATTATTTCCGATTGGGGCAAGAGGAACCTGGTGTCCTTCAATGCCTCAAAAAACACAGTTTCTCCACCTATCCACTCGACACAATCTTCCAAACAACTATCCCCTATTCTTCGACAACACTCAGCTATCACCTTCTTCAACAATAAACATTCTCGGTCTATCCTTAACTCAAAATCTCAACTGGAAACTTCATATCTCATCTCTTACTAAATCAGCTTCCTCAAGGCTCTGGCTGCTGACCCACCAGCAAACGTCTCATTCTGGAAAACTTGCTGTAGTGACACTGATGTGGACAAGTTATCTTGTTGCGCCAGAAATTTACAAAACACCGCCGCGGTGGAAGGCCGCCGCGACGTGCGGGTGAATCACCCAAGGAAGGGGACGCCGAAAGCCGCGGCACCGTCACGGGGCACCGGGGACGTGGTGGAGCTGAGGAAGGAGTTATGTCCGCAGCGAAAGCCACTTACCACCACGGCCAAGGCCAAGGGCAAAGGGCAAAGGTCAGGACACAGACGACTCGGATCACGGCGCCGCTAAGGAAAGCTGAGCACGTCAAGGCAGGCCCGGAAAGACCGCGGAGGACAATTAACGGAATGTGATTCAAACGAGATGAAGAAAAAAAGTTCAATGTTGGAGAATTCGTGAATGTGGACAGCACCACACCCGTGCTCGGCAACACTCAAGTCCTACACAGTCAGCTGATATGTCATTGTAAGAGTTGTTTGTGTTACATCATAAACGCCTGTGCCTGATGTTTTTTGCTGTGGCCTTGCATGGCCCTACCGGACTCGTGGATTACTTGTGTTATGTTCCCAGTAATTTTATCTTTACATTCTTTTCTATCAGTTGCGCTTTCTTTACATTACAAATAAGTATTATTTCCTTTACATGAAACATGATATTGCGAACAATATGTTTTATTTACCGTAACGGTGTTCGAAACCATTCAAGTTCGACTCTGTGTGCTAACTGTGTAATAAATGTTTGGAAAATTGAGGACAACCTGTTGTTCCCAAATTTAAGTAACTGTGATGAAAATATTTACCGGGAGAGATCATTAACAGACCTGTGTGAGAAATGCTGCACACGAAACAACAACATAAACAACTTCACCAGGAAGAAGCGACAATCTATCTTGTAAAAAATGAATTCGGCAACAAACAAACAAAACAGTCACATACCACAAGAACAAAACAGAGAGGAAATAACACATAAACCAAGTCACAGAAAAATAAAAATAAACTATCCTTCATACTTAACTAAAAACGAAAATAAATAAACAAACAAAAAAGAAAACTCAGAGGTAAAGATCCACCAACAACTCAACCCGGATCTAACGAGGCGGTCACGAGGTCCGTTATGGGGGGAGAGGGAAGAGGGTGGAGGGGGGCGTGTATTGAGGGAGAAGTGGTTGGAGACTGGTAATAGGGGGCTGTGGGGGGGTGGGGGCATTACTGGTTGGAGAGGAGGGGCAGGAAGGTGTGAGGAGACAG